>NC_133390.1:99443582-99541082 GCF_047511655.1 Castor canadensis | reverse complement strand
ACTCATGAGGCAGAGATCAGGAGGATCACAGTTCAAAGTCAGCCTAGGGAAATAGTTTGCAAGACAATATCTTGAAAAATCCCATCACAAAAAAGGGTTGGTGGAGTGGCTCAAGGTGTAGGCCCTAAATTCAAGCCCTAGTATTGCACAAAAATTTTTTTTTAAAAATGATCTGAAGTAAACAGGAGTTTGCCAAACATAGATGGGGTGTCTGTGTGTGTGTGTGTGTGTGTGAAACAGACACACAGATGGGAGAAAAAAGAGGAAGTAAAGGGAGTCTAGGAAAAGAGTATTTCAAGCAGATGCCATAAAACCTCTGAGGAAGAAAGGAATTTGGCTTCTGGAAGGATGAATGAAGTTCCATGTAGCTGGAGGGCAGACTGTAGAGTCAAGAGTGTCAAGAGTGTGGCTGGAGAGGCAGGTAGAGCCAAGGCATGGACAGACCCTCCTGTACCACATGCCCTTCCCGTACCTCTGTAATTATAGAAAGCACAAGAAATAAAGCAAAGCAGATATTGGCCAATATCTCTGAGTAGTTAGGATATGGTTGAGAATGAAATGCCTCATTTTCAGATTTTCTCTTCCCAAAAAAGAAAATTCTGGACTGAGTGTGGTAGTACATGCCTGTATCCCCAGCTACTCAGGAGGTGAAGGTAGGAGGATCAAGGTCCAAGGCCAGCACCGAGCAAAAGTGAAAGAATCTATCTAAAAAACACAAACTGAAAGCACAAGGGTTGGGGGCATGGCCCTGCAAACTTGGAAAGCAGGCACATTTGATGATATAATCACTTATAAAGTCATACTACCCTAGTCTCTGTAGTATACACAATGAAGACAATGGCCTTTTTTCTATGTCAGTCCACCCTCCAGCAAAAATTCAGTCATCACTCTAAACTATTGGTTTGGAAAAAGTGATAATACTATGGAGGTTACCAAAGACTAACACTGAAATGTGAAGAATTCAAATCTAATTGTGTTTTTTTTCCAGCAAATGAACGTCCTTTTTATTTTAATTGAAAAGGTTTCTTTGTCATATATTCTGTCCCAAGAATACCTCCATCCTAACCTCTACCCTAAACTATTGAGCTCCCACTCACTAGCTTTCCTTCAATGTTGCAATCTGAATCTCTTAAGGACTACTGCAATGCTCCTGGAAGCAGGGAACATCTCCTTCCTACTTCCTTCTCTCTTTAGTCACTTCACGCATACCACTCAGGTTTCATGGAATTCAGGTGACCTTTTATAACTATCACATTTTCTCTTCCACCAGTCACAGCACAGGGGCATGCTGGTTGGTGACAGATAGGACTACATGTTTACCTCAGAAGTAGATCATTTTTGTTCTTCAAAAAAAGGGGATGAGCTACTCCTGAGACACATCCAGGAAGCACGTGCTTTTCCAGAAGCTGTTCTCTGGAAGATTAAGGGACAGTCAGTAGCCAATGCATAAAAGGACTCATCTTTCTTGGTATTTATAAGTTCATTTGGGATGGGCTATTTGTTATGTGATATTTTCGTTGTGCTTTGTTTCATAATTGCTATACTTAACAACAAATGGTACAAATCTTTTTAAAGACATTTTTGTACTTCACAAATTAACAAAAAAATAAGATGGTGTATACATTTCTGTTCAGCAAGAAAAAGGAAGTAAACTTCATGATAATAAATTTTCCACACTCTCCTCCAAACAGCAAATCATTACCCCAGAATAACAGAAAATGTCAATTAGAAAAACCAGTTGAGAACTTAAAGCTAAACACAAATCTACTGATGTGTTGATCATTCATGGATATTAGCCAATTTCTGATTTTCAGCAGTATATCTTGGCAAGCTATGTTATATTGAGTATTATAAACAATTCTGAGACAAGGTTGAGATTGGCCATAAAAAAGAAATCTGAAAAATTTTCACAATGTCCAAAATACAATTGGTCTATTCCAAAAAATCCGAGGACACATATATATCACATTAAAAATTGTGTGTGTGTGTGTGTGTGTGTGTGTGTGTGTGTGTGTGTGTGCAGCTATATACTCCTCTCCTAAATATCTTTCACTCACATTCTGGACGTTGCCCTACACAAGACAACTCTGGTTTCTATTAAGTGAAGAGCACAGAGAAGACAGGATTCATTCTTAACTAAACGTCAATAAAAGCAGTGTCTTATCTCAAAGATCCACCTCAGTTATCATTCCTACTAAGTGCTGATGGTTTTGTTTATTCATTTTTCTGCTATTATTTGAGGGAGAGGAGAAAACTTTAATGCACAATTCTTAAGGTACATTCTAATTTGGGAATTTATAGACTAAAAGGAATATCCCACCTCTCTTGGAGGACAGTCAGCCTTCACAGATCATGGATAAATGGCACCATTTCCAAACACTGTGAAGAGAAAGTTTCTCTCATCTCCACCACCATATTGTTAAAACAACAGCTAAGAATCAAGAAGTCCTAACCTTACAGCCCGTACTGCTCCCAGATGAATGGAAACCTCCAAAGTTCTCATGAAAAAATGAAGGTGCACTGGGGTTTATTCACCTGCATCATCCTCCTGGAGAGCAGATATGTAGAGTTCTCTCCTAGGAGAACTTCACCCTTCCTTAATCTGATGGCCTCATTCATGGAGATGCTAGGACTGTGTGATTCCCGGGCAGTTTGGATTTCTAAAACAAAGTATCTTTGAACTACAAGGCATTTATATTAAACTGCTCTAAGAAGGCTCTCAATTTTTTATTTCTAGTGAATATCATTCTGATGATATTTTACATCATTTTTCTCTCAATATCCAAAGCATTTAAATTGATAAGCCTTTTAAATCTATGGTCATGAGCCAAGGACTTGCCAATATTTCTAATGGCAGACTCCAAAAGTACAAAACAATACATATATTGGCTTCTTGTTTCAATGAGTATCAAGATTAATTGTTCCTGTAAAGGGAAATAAATATTGACAGAAGTTTCACTTTGGTCCATATTTTCCACTTTGGGTCAATAAATCTTGGTATTCACCTCAACTGAAGTCAATATCAGATGATTATTAATTCATGGTATACTTGACTAGCAGCTGAAACTACAAGTTAACATTGGTCCCGTAAACCAACTTATGTTCAAATAAATACATGGAATGAAAAATCGCCGACTATTTCATATAGCCAATGGAAACAAAACTACAACCTACAGATACTAGGCATATAAAAGGATATGTTGTATTCAATTATATTCAGATATGACTAATATAAAAAGTGATTCCTTTTATCTCATGATGCAGCATTTTACTTTACACATTAATTCCATCCTTGCTTGTAGTTACTAGTGAATTTTGCTATGTTCATGTGAGGAAAAAGGAAGAAAGAAAAGCGAAACAGAAAAAAGAAGAAAAGAAAGTGGGGGAAAGACAGATAAGAAATTGAATTGAAGAAGGGAGGCAAAGAAAATAATTGTTGAAGAGTAAGAGACACACAAAAAATAAATAAAAATAAGGAAAGTTTCTAGACTCAAGTAGAAAAATAAGATGAAATATCACTACTGATTAGCTGCGCGTTTCATGAATTTCAATGAAAGGGTATCTATTTCTCCCAAGAAGTCTTCTCCACTTAAAAAGTTGCTTCTGCACAATTCTATTGAGTTAAATCTAAACACTTTAGTTTTCCATTCAATATCTACGATGTAAAAAATGTATTAACTTATATAAATAACTCAAAATTTAGAGCAAAATTTTTACACAGTAAATTTAGGACAAGTTTCCAGTAATTTAGACATTTCCATTAATAATGCAAAATAACTTTACATATTACTAGTAGATGAATGCTTCTCATGAAATTATGACACTTTTACTTCTTTTGAGACACAGTAAATTTGAAAAGAGGCTGCTTAAAAGAAGTTGCTCATCAACACTGGAAATTCACAGCATATCAAAAGTTATTGATCTTTCTAGTGTGCCAGTCCAGATACATTTGTAGTGAAGCAAACACAGTCTAACATTGGTAACATTAGCTACCTGATATTACCCAGGGACAGCTTTGTCCATTAACAGGGATTCAAATTCACATTCCTGAAGCCCTGCATTTCTGATCTTTATTGTTGTTCTTTCAAATCAAAACAAAGTTTAAAACATCTGTCTTTGCCTTTCAAAATCTGAAATATTAGCCCAAACTTTTTTTTTTTTTTGTCTGCACTGGGGTTTGAACTCAGGGCCTCAAGTTTGCCAGGAAGGCACTCTACCACTTAAGCCACCCCACTAGTTCTATTTTGTGTTGGCTATTTTGGAGACAGCATCCCTCAAACTATTTGCCTGGGTTGGCTTCAAACCGCAATCCTCCTGATCTCTACCTCCTGAATAGCTAGGATTACAGGTATGAACCACAGGCACTGGCATGGTTAGAACTTTCTGATCACTCTGTAGTCAATAAAATATTTTAAAATGCAAATTTATCTTAAATATAATACATTTTCTAAGAATTATGAGTCATTCATTAACTGTAAGGAACACTAAAATTACAATGAAACACCTCTGGACATCTAAAACAGTCCTGTGAAGCTCTAGAATTTTGGAGGTGAAAGGAAACTTGGAGATCAGCTCATCAACATATTTACTTTATAAACAGGAACCCAAAGCAAGAGAGAAGATACTCAGCTAGTTATAGTGAAGGCAAATGAGAATTCATGTATCATTATTTTACAATTGTACTTCCTTCTATTTTCACCTTCCAAAAGCCAATTTGGCAATTATATATGCAATATTGCATTTGGTTAATAGAGGTCTCAACATAGATGACTTTGAAATGTGAGTGATTTTTAACTGAGGCATAATTTCAGTTCTTTTTCCAATATATATTTACTATCCTAGAGATGCTACCAAGTTCAATGTGGCTCTTAAGTATGTAAATAGGAAGAGGAATATTAGAAAATGACAAACTCTCCCTAATGATTATTCTTTAAAAGCAAACCAATAAACAACAATAACAAAAGCAAGGTGATCTTCAATCCAAACATGAAAGCACTTCTCTAAAATGCCTGAATTGAGTCTTGAACAATAGCAAAGGTTTACCAAGTAAAAGAATCTACTTAATGATGAAACAGGACTTGTAGTGATTGAAACAGGAGAGTTTATGATATATTACAGAATTACAAGATTTCCCCTTCAGCATGGAGTATCTATGAGAAGAGAGTTGAGATCAGAAAACACAAAGCTGTACTTGGATCTTTCCAAGTGATTAGTTTGTTTTATAGCTTCATGGCAAGTAGTAAAGGGTTAATAGGATCAGAACCTCCTTTGAGAAAGATTTCCAGCGTCTGTGCTTAGTGTATGCCATAAATAGGGATCCTGGATGCAAAATTATCTGTCAAAATTACATTTTTTGATCATCCAGGAGGGAAAAGAGAACACCTCAAGAGTAATTTGGATTATTAAAAATAAAAAAGTTATCTCCTAGGATTTAGGCCTGGAGTGGCAAATGAGGAATAGGTTTATAAGGTCATACACAAATTCAAAATTCAAGCCACAAAAACCAATGCAAAACTTTTCCAAAGCAACATAATCTCAATGTGGACTCTATATTATTCCCTCAAATAAAGCCTTGTGAAAAGAGCTAACAAACCAAAATTATAAATTATGAAGAAATAAGTAGTCACAAGGAACTTCAGGATTGAACATAATCTAATAGCATATGGTGAAAAATATGTATAAATCTAAATAATCACTAATAGCATTAATAACCTACAAAATAATCCATAAATGTTATAAAATGTTTCTCTAGTAATTAAAATGTAAAACACACACCCAAAATCAAAATAAAGAAAGGAGATAAAACTTTTCTAATGACAGAATGATTTTAAAAATATGACCACTGTAAGGAAACATCAGTATATGAGCTAATACCAAAAACAGAGAGAAGAAACTAGAGCAAGTTTCAAAAACAGATCACTAGAGAGGAACTACAATGAACTGACAGCAGGATCCTCAATACGAGAAGTTTTAAAATGGAGGAATGCCATCAGTGTGCTAAGAGGAAATAACTGCCAACCTATAACAGCATGGTCCAAAGAGCTGTTATTGAACATGAGTGCAAAAAAAAGAGGTTTGCAGACAAATACAGAGAATTTACCATTCAAGAACATTGCTAAAAGAACATTAAAGAAACTAAATTCTTCAATATGAAACATATTGAACCCATGAGGAAGGAACAAGATATATAGCAATTTTTAAAAAGTATTAGCAGCATCAGGATATAAGAAAAAGGCCAAATGACCAGAAAAGAGATCCTAGACACAGTCCTACACATTTATAAATCTGTGGGGAAAAGATACATTGTTTAAAAGTACTATCATAACACTTGGTTATAAGTGTCCTCATATAAAAGAGGACAAAAGTGAATACTTTCCTGATACCCAAATACAAAAACAAATTTCTAATAAATACCTAAATGTGTAAATTAAAATGAAAATTTTATTTTAAAAAACTTCACAATATTAGTCAAAAATACTTTCTAAAAGAAGATGTGATTACACATGAAAGCAAAAACATAAACCCATAAAAGGGATAGTCATAGATTTGACTACTTCAAAAGTAGAAATTCCAGTTAAGCAAAGCTCACCATTTGTGGGGCAAAACCACAGTCTATCGTTGCAATGCATTTAAGGAACAAAAATTAGCATCAAATAAAAATTTTAAACCATTTCTAAAAGTGATATGAACACATAATCCACAGAAGTGAAAAAACTTGAATGGGCCAAGAAACATGAAAAGATATTCAACTTTCTTAAGAAAGATAGTCAAAACAGTGCCTTGCAGCTTTTTTCTTTATCAAACAGTAAGACTTTAATTATCATAAGAATTAGAATATACAGGCTGAACATAAGTTTGTGAAATAAAAGTCAACATCTTCTTTAACCTTTATTCATTGTTATTAGGGTAAGTAGCCTGATGATAAGGATTGCAAAATATTAAAGCCAAACTACACAATTGTACAATTCTAAGTACTCCGGGAATATAATTAAGCACACTGACAACAATAACAGCAAAAATAACAAATCAAATCAGTAGACATGAGAGTTTTTTGCTAATGTATTATTAATGATGGTATAATAGTTAAGAGTACAAATTCTAGAGTTGAGACTACCTGGTCCAAAACTATTTCATCCACTTATCAATTTTGTGACATTGGGTATTAATCTCTCTGAGATTCAGTATCTTCATCTATTTTTTAAATTTTATTTTTGAATTAGCATACACTAATAATAAGGGAATTTCATTGTGATAATTCCATATGGTCATAAAGTGTACTTTGAACATGTTCACCTCCTCCATTATATTTCTATGTTCCCCTTTCTCCAATAGTATTTGCTAGAACTCATTACACTATCTTCATATGTATATATGCAGCATACATCCATCCTCTTCACCCCCCAGTAATCTTCCTTTTCCCTTACCTCCTCTAATAATCCCTCCCAAGGAGTACTCCCATATACAGTCACTTGCATGCTCTTTAAGTTGTCAAAAGTTCGTAACTCTGATAATACCAAGTAGTGAACCAGAACAGGGCATGAAGAGAGATCTAAGGAAAACAGAAACTCAGGTGCTGCTGTTAGGAGCATAAAGTACAAGCAATATAAACTGGTATTAACTGGCAATGTCGCCGATGCACACAACCTATAACCTGTAATTCCAATTCAATTCTAGGTATTTGCCTTAGAAAAATTCTCCCACATGTGCACAAGGAGTCTCAAACAAAATACTTAGTAGAGCACTGTTTGTGGTAGCAGAAAAGCACAGACATCATTTTTTTGAGTAGAGGAACAAATTAGCAAGCTGCACTACGTTCATAGAATAGAGCGTTGGGCAGTAGTTAAGATGAGTAAATCTGCTGACACTTTATCATCATGGATTAATCTCAAATACAAGATGTTAGTGAAAAAGTTGGAGAATTCGATGCACAGTATACAACTTATGTGCATTTAAAACCTTAACAAAAGAGCATTTGTAGTTTATGGTGAGACATACACAGTTATTGTACAAAATGAACATGGATATTAAAAAGTTATCTAGGTATAGATACCTATGTAGGGTTTCTTCTCTTTTCCATACTTTTGAAATGGTTCATCATAAATAAAATGAATTATTGAGTATATAACATGAAAAAGGGGATAGATATATTCACTTAGGAATCCTGCCCACACAAAGATGTCATGAGTCAGGCAGAGACTCACTCCACAAACACTGCTGCCCAAAGCAGATCCACCACAGCAGCATTCTAACCAAGGGACCTGGAGTGTCCTCCAGGTGTCATGACTGTAGATTAGGAATGATGCTTGCAAAATGTCCCTACTTCGGTGATTTCTAGACCAAGGATTTCAGCTACCAGTAATTAAAATAACTAAATTTTACACACACATTAACAGTCCACAAAAGAAAAAGCACTATAACAGAAAAATGGGAAGAACAATATCGGAATAAATGTTTTAAAAATGAAATCAATTTATCTTTATGAATAATTATCCTCATCTTTCTCATGTTGACTCATAGCAGTGAAAACTTCCTAACAGACTAGGAAACCATAAACCAACTTTTGTGGGCTGCTTGTTTTAGGAACAGGGTGGGCATTCGGTTACCAACCAGAGTCAAGAAAATGTGGTACTTGTACCCAACGGAATTTTATTCAGCCATGAAGAAGAATGAAATCTTATCATTCACAAGTAAATGGATGGAACTGGAGAACATCATTCTGAGCGAGGTTAGCCAGGCTCAGAAGACCAAAAATCGTACATTCCCCCTCATATGGGAACTTTTTTTTCTTTTATTCATATGTGCATACACTGTTTGGGTCATTTCTCCCCCCTTCCCCCTGCCCCCTCCCTTACCTATGCCACCCCCTCCCTCTTTCCCCCACCCCCCTCACTACCAGGCAGAAACTATTTTGCCCTTATCTCTAATTTTGTTGAAGAGAGAGTATAAGAAATAATAGGAAAGACCAAGTGTTTTTGCTGGTTGAGATAAGGATAGCTATACAGGGAGTTGACTCACATTGCTTTCCTGTACATGTGTGTTACCTTCTAAATTAATTCTGATCGAACTAACCTTTTCTCTACTTATATGGGGACTTTAGATCTAGGGCAAACACAGCAATGTGGTTGGACTTGGATCACATGACAAGGGGAGAACACATACAGGAGGTATGGGGATAGGTAAAAAGCCCAAAACATGAAAGCATTTGATGTCCCCACTCCAGAGGAACTAATACAGAAAACTTAAAGCAACAGAGGTTATCATGAGAAGGGGATCAGAAAACAATGTAAAGATCAGTTAGAGATGTATCAACTTTGGTTGTTACACATTTGTACATGGAAGCAATGCTAAGAATCTCTTTGTATAGCTATCCTTAACTAGCAAAAACGTTTTGTCTTCCTTATTATGCTTATGTCTTCTCTTCTATAAAATTAGAGATAAGGGCAGAACAGGTTCTACCTGGAAGTGTGGGGCGGGGAGAGGGTGGAGGAGGGCGGTAAGGGGGAGCTATGACCCAAACAATGTACACACATGTGAATAAATGAATAATAATAAGAATAAGAATAATAAGATTACTAACAAAACGAGTATTACGACACATTCATACCAACCTCAAGAATTTCAAAGATTAAATAATACATTTTCATTTTCTTCAATAAGTCTTTCTATTTCATGTTCCGTTGAGATCCCTGGGCTGCCTGAGACTGAATGTACAGAACCCTATGGATTATGTCTGCTCACTATTGTCAATTGTTTCTTTTGTGCTTCAAGAGGTAATATAATTCCATCCATTTTGCTATACATTGCCTTACTTATTTTTTTTAACTCAGTACGACATGCACAGAGCATATTTAAGAAAAACAATGCAATTGAGCAGGTACCAGTGGGAGAGGGAGGAGGAGGAAAAGGGTGTGGGAAGGTGAATATGGTGCAAATACTGAGTACACATGTATATAAATAGAAAAATGATACCTGTTGAAACTATTCCAGGAATGGGGGTAGAGGGGATAAAGGAGAATGGTGGAGGGGTTGAATTCAAGTATGATATATTTGATATATTGTAAGAACTTTTATGAATGCCACAATGTACCCCCAGCATAACAATAAAAAAAGAAAAAGGCTTTTTAATCTTTCCACGTTTGGTACATTAATATGGCTTCAATATTCTGAGTTCTACTCAGCATAGATGTGCATTCAGTTTCCTGGGGTCAGTGACTGACCCCACCAACTTTGAAGAAGAGTTTGAAAGGAAGAGTTAGTGTATAATGTTAAAATAAATATGAGGCTACTTGGATTCTGCAGCAAATGGGAATAAGAGGAAGTAGGGAAGTAAGAAAGAATTAGCTCTTTATGAAAAGCAAAATAAATACAGCTTAGTTGATCAACTCAATGACATCAGTCAATCGTGTGATAGCAAAACCTGCTAAACAAATGGGTCACTTCTCCATTGACTCCTATACCCAGCTCCAAAGCCATTATTAAAATTGGTTTAGCCAACCTTAGGACTTGTCATTCACTAAAGATTGTTCTGGAATTTATATTCTGAGTCATAAAAAAAAAATCTCTGCCTTCAATGTATTTTCAACCTAAGTAGAAAATGCAAAAAGCAGAGTCACAAAATGAAGTAAAACAACAAGTTGAATATAGCTATTTAATATATGTGTTTAATGCTATTGCCATTTAATGCAACCTATAATATTGCTATTGGAGAAGTAGTAGTAAATGAAAAAATACAAAATTAGTCCATATTTAAAAATGTAAGTATATACTTAGAAATATGAGTAAACATAGGTATATTTATAGAACAGAAAGCAATAATCAGGGCAATGTGCAATCCTGCTGTTCAAACACTGAAACTTTAACTAACATGTATTGAAGTCACTGTATTATACAATTTTTCATTTGTCCTCAACTATACCATGCAATTCATTCAAAGAGACATTTGAGCATTTGCTGGGTACCAGGCACTGGTGCTCAAAAACAGAGCTCATAAAAAGTCATGGTTTATTTGGTCATTTGACCAGGTAGCATGCCTAAGAAAACTTGATCCTAAACATCATTTTTCCCCTCATCTCCAAAATGAATAATTGAACTTTTAATCTATTGCAAAACCTGAATGGTGCATCTCCCTTCTCAGACAGCATCAGGAGCTCCTACCAGTAATAAAACCACATAACTGCCTCCTTTACTTTTCAGTTCCCATAGAATCTGATGACAAACACTGCATTCAGCTTTGAACACTCTCTTACACACTTTAAAAAAAAAAATACATACCGGGTAACTCACGCTCCCTAGATGGAAAATGATTTAATCTGTAGTAACATCTGACTGTGCCTATAATGCATGCTAGCAGTCCTGACATTTTATGAATAGGGAAATGAGAGAGCATGTTACAGAAGTTTTGACAGCCAGAATGAAAGGTGAAGATTCAACTTAAGCTGTTGAAAGCCTAACAAGATAAAGACGGGCAGGAGAGTCTCCTTAAATGTGATGAAATAAAGCCTGAAGGGAAGGAACCATAGAGAGATTGACGAGTATACACTTTGAAACACAAGATGAATGTGTTCAACCTGACAGTAACATGTGGTTAAATTAATCAAAGAACCAATAGCCTTAAATGGAAGGAGAGAATACAGATTTATGCAGCCATCATCTTTGATAGTCAGTGTGAAATTTGAGACAGATCAAAGAGGTGGAGATTTTGAGACAGACCAAAGAGGTGGAGATTTTGAGAGAAAATGATTACTATAACTATACAGCATTCTCAAAACATGTAAACATGATGACTGATACTTCACTGTCTTCTCTTCTTACCTTGGCTTTTATTTCCTCCTCTTTAAAATTTTAACAAAGGGGATTTATATCAGTTTATCACCTAAAAACAATATTCCATTTTAAGTGATTTTGCTCTTGTGATTTTCAATGATGAAATTTTGAAGGCAGAAATTCTTAGAGCAAGGTAATTGGTAAAGTTAACAAGTTGACAGTTTACAGTGCTCAGTTCTTCCTCTAGCTCCAAGGGCATTCATGATGCAGCCCCAAATTCCAAGCCCTCATTCTGCTTTACTTTTGGTCCAAGCTACTCTCTTTTGCAAAACTGCTCCTCATGAAGTCAGATGCCACACATTCTACCCTTTGAAGACACTAAAGCAAGGAGCAGATTAAAAATAATTCCAAACTTCTCAAGAATAAGCATGGAAAAGTTAGCCCTTAGCTAACTAAAATGGCCACCTAATCAAAACCAAATACCCACCATTGAGCTCCTCCTGCTTTTACCCATCTTCGTTAGCTAACTGAGAACACAATCTTTGAACATAGTTCTTCTCCAAGGGATGGTAGGGGATAGTGATGGATCCCAGAGCATCTGTAGTTGGTAACATCTCTGTTGTGGAAGGGAGAAAGCTTTTCTTTATATATTAAGTTGTTCATGGTGCCATTCACCTTAGCCTTCTTATTAAAAATCAGTAATGATGATAGAAGGGATAGAGACAATAAATGGCAATGATCAGGATGGAGAAGAAAATTCTGCTTGAAACTCACATCTAAGTTAAATCCCTCCTGTCATAGGTTAGTCACTTTTCTCCTTCTGTGAGATGGACTTGGAAGACAGTTGGTCACCATGCTTCTCTTAATAGTCCTTCACACAGTTGAGGACAGTTATTAAGTCACCTCTAAACCTTCTCAATACCAGTAATTCTGATTCCATTCATCTTTTTTCATCAGTGCTGTTTTCCAACCCATTAATCATTTTTATTGCTCTCCCCTGGACCCTATCCAAGTTCTCCACGTATCTTTAAACTCTTGTGAATTATGTGACCGGTTTATAGTTTTGATAAGCCCAGGTGGTGGAAAAGGTAGAATCTCATCACAACAGACTATAAATGTAATGGGGGGAGGAGGGCAGAGATGAAGAAGCAGATAGTTTGATTGTATGGGAATTTTCAATGCCAATATATATTCATTCAAGTAGTTATTCTTCTGTAACTGTTTCTAAATATACCACATCATAATACTCTAAGTTACAATTTGAGTCTGTCTTTTATATGTGTGTCTTTTTAGTGCCTGTCTATGCCTGATTCTTTTATGCAACAGAGAGTAAAGACTATATTTTTCAAGGATTTCTGCTTCTTGAGTGGAAATACTAACAGCTCTTATAAGAAATAGACGAGACTATGTCCACTGAATCTTCTATATCCATTCTGCCATAGCTTTTCCAAATGAGACTCATGGCTCATACCTGAATATATTCATAGTTTGAATACTTCTGTCACAGTCAAAATTATGAATGGAAGCTTTTAAGTTTCAAAGCCACTGGCCAGGCTGTACTTATGGGAGGCAACACAACATAGCAATGGTGATTGGTGGCTAGCTACTTACAAACTGGGAACATTCAGCAAGTCAATCCTCTCCTCTAAGAAGAAACCTTAAAAGATCTGCATCAAAGGACTGATGTGAAGGTTTAGTGAACCAGCCACGTAAAGTCTTCAGAACAGTGCCTGGCACATCGTGAGCACGAAGACACTACCAGGAGAGTTGACTTCAGCTGCAAATCATGAACATGGAGAGCAAATGTGGACACACAAATCTGTTCACTTGGATATGCATTTAGGATTCAGGAGCCTTCTCAAACAAGATAAAGCACAGATACTATGTGGAAAGCAGGGAACAAAGAAAATGCTGCAGTGGCCAATGGCAGAGGATCTCACCATTGCAAGCATGGCAGGTTGCTGCAAGTCCAGCAGGAGTTAACTAGGTTTAGTGGATAGTTAGTTGCCTTTCTAAGCCTTGAAAATTCCTTAAAGAGAGACACCACACCCATCTTTGGAAAGTTATCCCCATGTCAGAACCAAACTGCATATGGAAATTATTATTATCCCTTGGCTGAAGGTTTTTATTATAAAACATTTGTGGTGTTTGTAACCTAAAAAGAGGGATTTCCTCAAATTTTCTAAAACTGCCTCTTTTTTTTTAAGGATCACCATTATCCATACCTCATTTGAGATCAAGTGAATTGTCAAATTAATGTGTTTTTGCAGGAAGTCGATTGCATTACTTCCTCAAGGGAGTGCAACTCTTCCCAAGGGTTATCAGCTAGCTGCTGCTCTGGCTTCTTGTGCCAGCCACTCTTCCTGACTAGCCATTTCCCTCTCTGGCTGGAGATAACCCTGCAATGACTCCAAATTCTTTCATTCAGTATCTGATTCCATCTCCATCATAAAGCCTTCCCAAGAACATGGCTGGACTTAAGCACTTCCATGTCTTGGTTCATTCCCAAGATCCCAAGCTGACTTTTGGTTGAACTTCAGTGGAAAATCTAAATCATGTGACAATCAGAAGGAAAACAGTCACTTTTTCTTGATTCCATTTCCTAAGCCTATAGTAATGAGCAATAAACACTTAGAGGTAACTGTGATGACTACTGAAAAACTTTCTTCAAGACTCATATAGTATAGGTTATATTCCATAAAACACAGACAATTGTGCATAGATTTGAGAAGGATTTTGGCTCTCTACCCATTCAAACTATTAATCTATTCATTGCCAATATTGCACCTGAAAAAAAGTCTATAACTTCATGTCATTGTTAAATGGGCAGCATCTTTATTTCCTCAATCTCTTGAAGTCTAATTTTACAATTCTTTCATGGCAATATTTTTTTCCTTCACAAAATTCATATTTGACTCCTCCTTCCTCCCTATTTTCCATACTCTGTCAGCAACCATGTTGTTCTCTCTACTCCTAGTGCCATACCTAATTTAGGTCCTCACCATTTACTCCAATGTTTCTTTTGCAGTAGTCCACTGACTACCTCTCCAGTTTTCTAGTTTTTCTCTCTTAAAAATTCACCCAGCATATCTTTGCCAAACTAAACATCCTAAAGCAGATTTTGATTGTAACTCTTCACATTTTAGACATTCCAGTGGTTTTCTGTTACATCTAAATAAAGTTCAATGCATATGAACTTTATTGAGTGAATCAGTATGAAACTTCCATATGTAGGCTTTAGCAATTAGTTTGCTATGAACCAAGTATCCTGCACACATGGCCCCAAAATCCAGAATTAAAACTGCATTGGCAGCCTCTAGTCAGAGAGTGAAACAGTTCTATCCATACTATCACAAGACCTGGTGGAAGCAAGACAACTGCTGAGTAGCAGTATGGGAAAAACTGAAGAAAATTCCCACTGAAGATGAACTCTTAAAAAATAGCTTCACACCAAAAACCAAGACTGTAAAAGACAATTGACAAGCCCAATAGAAGGGAGAAGTAACTAAGAAATCTGAAAAGAGCTTTTAAATAATGATGTTTAAAATTCTCTGAGAGGAAAAAAGGGGTTAACATTGATGAAACAAAATCAGGGTTTTAAAATAAAACAATATTTATAAAAAGAACCAATTAGAAATCTTGAAATGGAAACATGAAATAAAAAGGTCAATGTATGAGACAGTAAAGTGGATAGAGCTAAAGAGAAAGTTAATGAACTTGATGATGAAACTGAACAAATCTCAGAGAATGTAATAAAACTTTTGAAGTAAAGAGAAGTTAAGAAATAGAATATATCTATAAATACACATATATATGGTAAAAGATATATATATATATATATATATATATATATATATATATATATATATATACATACATACACACACACATATATACATACATATACACATACCTGAGGAGAGAAGAGGTGTTTGAAGAGGTAATGGCCTAAAGTTTTCCAGAATTAAAAAAAAAGACATGGGCATCTGAGTCTCAAGAAGTATGAAATAAATAAAAATCTAAACCTAGAAGTATTGTACTGAAACTTCAAAAGATGAAGGATAAAGTGAAAAATCTTTTAAATTTTCAGAGATAAAAAAACAGATTATCCATGAGAGACCATCAGATGATAAAATTGTTCTTCTCAACAACCAGAGCCGATAAAGACACAATGGAAATACCTTCAAAATGCCAAGGCAAAATAACTGAACCAGGATTCTATATCCAATCAAACCATCATTCAGTAAAAGAGCAAAAGAAAGATTTTCCAGACTTATAGGAACTAAAAGAGCTAACTATTAATAAACTATTCATGAAGGAAATATTAGAGAATATACTTCAACCTGGAAAAAGGAAGGAAGGAAGGAAGGAAGGGCAAATAAGTCAGTAAACCATGCTGATATATATCATGTATTATTTTAAAAGAAGTTAAAACTAAGATTCTAAAAAACAGCCAAAGGAAAGATTGAAAGATGCTAAAATAAATTAAAGTTCTTGTCTTCCAATGGAAGGAAATTAGCAATACTAACTATAACTCTTTTTTAGAAAAGTTAAAGATTATAATGTATGTTAAAGGCAACCAGTAGATGAAAAGCAAGAATAAAAATAAAGAGCTTGGTAATGTTTTCTAAGTTTCTCTTCCCTGTTGTCATTATGTACTGTCTTTAGAAAAGATTAAAAACATGTATCTTATTCAAACTTCAGAACTTACCCTGTACCTGTTATGGAAATAGCATGGAATTTCCAAACCAGACAGCACTGTATTTAGTCAATTATGTTTCATAGTTTCAAAAATAATATTTAATAAAAATAAGGGACCAAGGTTTAAAATTGGTGAATAAAATGCTAGGTAAAGCTTAATTATTCCATCCTAGAAGACTAACAATGAGCACTATTAGATGATATATCTGAAAGTTAAATAAAACTGACTGAAGCACACACAATCACCAGAGACATTTATCCAGGCATTCTGTGACAGCAGTGGAGTAGAAAGTCCAACAGACTTTCATCTTCTCTCTATTACATGATGGCTTTTTCTAACCATAGTCTTAAAAATTCCATTCATTCATTAATTATTCCGCTCCTGAATAAAGTCTAAAAATGAAATCTCTTCACATCTAAACAGATAAAACTGTATTTTAAGAATAGATATACAGAGAAAGTGGAATTTAACATTAGAATTTCAAATACTTCAAAATAATAATGGTACTTATTATGAGTGATATGACTATTCTGAACTGTTTTCTTTTCCAAAATTTTAATAGTTTGCACAAAAACTATCTGTATTATTTTTGCCTGCTTTATCAGCAGGCAAAAACAAATGTTTTAAAATATTAACATTTTCCACAATAATCCAACTTAAAAGGACTGAATTGTTACAGTAACTATATAATTTTAAAGAAGTCGTTCAAAATCCAGTGGAATTCTTCCAATATAAAAGTGGTTTTTGAATGTGGCACTTGGCCTGGTAACACCTCTCATGCTACCAAAAAAAAAAAAAAAAAAACTAGTTTTAATTGGTTGGATAGTTTATGTTTAATTATTCACCTTTTGCCTATTATAAAATAGGCCTAAATCTGGTTATATAAACTAATCTCTTCCACACATACATCAAAATGGTTGTTTGAGTAATAAAGGTCCAAGTAGCACTGAAGAAAAGGTCTAATAGTACAAGGAGAGTGAATTTATTCTTAATTGAAGTAGAAATTAAGTGAAATTTTACCATTTTCCAGAGTTTTAAAACTCAATGCATTTGTCCATGGAATCTTCAGGAATGTAACTTACTTCTCTCTCTAAGGCCTATATTAAAATATGTACACTATCAGTCCCCACCAGAGTCAACAAAAACACTTATTTGCAAGTGTTATTCTCGTATTTCTAACTATAACTGAGTAATCCTGGGGCTCGCTTAGAATTTGAGTAACATGCCTGCACTGAGTCAAGCATACTAACACAGGTCATTCCATTCTGTACGACTCTGTTTAATGTAATGAACACTAACAGACTTTCTATTTCCTGTATCTCATTTTTTTATTATGCCACTAGAGCTAAAAACCAGAAAACAGACATCTGAGGGTTTTTTTTAAAGAAAAGAAAGAGTGAAAAGCATAGCTACTGAATATCCTAATAAAATTACAGAAAAGCATTTTACACTCAAGGCACAATGATGTTCTACTTAATTTTTTAGCCTCACCAATTAAGACCAAAAAAGCTGAAACAGAAACAAAACCAGGAAAGACTCACGAGAGGCCATGTTTTTACCACTACCTGAGCTCTGGAATACTAAATTGAATCCTGAAAACAAGAATGTTTAAGTGGCATTTCCACAAATTCCTCTCACTGTATCAAGTTCAAGAAGCAAGTCTATTGTTAATGACATGAAATATTTTCACTTGTGCCATCAACAAAAGTTTTAATAAACAATCTGGTCATTTACCACTTTTCATTGTTTAAAATCTAACAAAGAATTTGTTCATTTTTGAACAAATTTGCTCTTATTAAGTTAGTTACAGTTCTTCTGATCCTAAGTAGCGAGTGAATTCAAGATTTTAAGCAGAAACTTATACTTGCTTCAATTTTCTAATTTATAATTATGCTTAAGAATAAAATTCTGTCCATAAGTAACTGCATAATGTGATTGCCATCAGTCACTTAAAATTCAAGGTCTGTGTAACTGATTATAACACCCCAAATCCACATGGAATAGCTGATAACACTAATGCTGCCCCATGCTTAGACTTCATTTACCATCACAACAGATGCCTCATAGTGCAATATTCACAAATCGTGGGAAAAGCAGCATTGTTTATGATCCTCATTGTAGCAGACAGCCATTGTTCTCTTCAGTGCACAATTCCCTTCCTTTTCCCACAGTATCCTGATTTCTTTTTGAGGATTTACCTCTTATTCACAGGACATGGACAAGAAATGGGAACAGAAGTCCATCCCCTTCCTAGATATTGTCATGCTGCTAGCCAAGTCAGGCTCATCATTATGAAATGGTGCTTGCACACAGAGATAAAGACATTAAAAATAGTTAGAGCTTTTCATTTTGATGGTAGAACCCAGATCAGATTCTTCCTGCTACCTGTCCAATGTCTCTGACCTCCCGGCAACACCTTGCTGGACCTTTCCCTCTCCCCCTAAGCCTGATTTTCTGGCTGCTCTTCAACATTGTGTGCTTCCTATCTGATTCCAGTACATTTTCTTTTACCTGCATTAGCCAGAGCACTTCTGTTGATTGCAACCGGAGAACTCTGAAGCACCCTTTTCACACAGAATTCGGAAATGGTAAGTAATTTGCCATGGTTGCTCAGTAAGCCAGAGAGTGGTGAGCTCACAGCTTATCCAATATTCTTTCATTCTGCCACACAGGTAAGGATGATCACATAGCACTTTTAAACTTGGAGTTCAAAACAGCTCACACCATTAGAAAATCAAAGTTTAACATTATAGGAATAATTTCTCTTTAGGAAAAAAAAAACAAATAATAATCTAATTTTGAATAGCTGTAAGTATGTTCATAGAACTTCTAGAGATATGTCTACTTCCTGCAGCGAATTTTTCAGATTTTGTTGTTTTGTTCAGACAGGGTCTTGCTCTGTAGCTCAGACTGGCCTGGAACTCACCATCCTCCTGCCTCAACCTCCTGAGTGCTGGAATTACAGGAATATACTACTACACTGACCCTGTGTTTTCAGATTTTTATAAGAACAAACGTATTTACCATGAACTTCAAACACTAGGTTATCAATGCCGACTTTTGGGTGACTTTCCCAAATACTTCTGTCTTCACTTCAAATAACATATAAAAGAAAGCCAAAAAGGACACTGCAAATGGATAATTAGGAGCATTAACAACGGCTACCATTCTTTGAGTACTCACCATGTGCTAAATCATTGGCCTATATTTAAGTAATGATATTAAATCCTTACAACAGCCTTGCAGAGTCAGTGTCAATATCCCGTTTTAAAGTAAGAGAGGGAAGGTGACAGGGAAGTAGTGAAGAGGTCAGGTAGAGATTACTCAATCTGGGTCGTAAAACACTGTGCATGGAAGCAATGCTAGGAATCTCTCTGTATAGCTATCCTTATCTCAACTAGCAAAAACATTTTGTCTTTCTTATTATTGCTTATGTCTACTCTTCAACAAAATTGGAGAAGAGGGCAGAACAGGTTCTGCCTGGAAGCGATGGGGGGTTGGGGGGAGAGAGAGAGAGGGCAGGGGGCAGGGGGCAGAAATGGCCCAAACAATGTATGCACATATGAATAAAGAAAAAAATTAAGTAAAGTAAAAGAACTGGGACTCACAGATGTTAAGTAAATTGATCAACTACACATATTCAAAAAATGACAGAATTGCAACCAGAAGCCTCATTCTTTCCATGGATTCTGTATTCCCTCTCAGAAACACTAAAGAGAATGTCAGTATATAAACTTCTCCCTTCAACTCCCAAAGCTTAGACAAAGAAAAGATCGTTATGTCATTAGACTCTATGACAACTAGCCCTACCCAAACAGTAATCAACAGAAAACTAAATTTGTCTTCAGAAGTTAGAAAATCACAAGCTCTATATGTTAAAAGAGGTTCTGAATACTACAATGATCAAAATGACAAACACCTATGCTCACTTTGTGTAATAATTAGAGCCAGAAAAGCCTTGCATTTCAAAAACAAAGACCAGAAACCTTTCTCTTAGGTTTACGAGAAAGGGAACTTCATTTTCTCCCCTTGATTTCTTCGCCTTCCCCTGCTACATTTCTCTTCAAGAAATTTAGCTTCTATCAATCAACATTTTCATTTTAACACATGTACATCTCAAACTCAATATGCCACCCCTGGCAAAAACTGCCTAACCCAATAGTGAATGCAAAAATAGTTGAGTTAAGTGGAATATTTCTTTAAAACCTTTAGAGGTTAAGAAAAAAGAGACACACCTAAAACTTATTTTTTCCATCTGGCTCCAAAACCTGAGTCCATGGGCAAAGTAGATGGTATTTGTATTGGCAAGAAGTGTGTGATTTCAAAACATCATCTAGGAGCACTGTAATATAGACAGTAGTACTAATGAGGCAGAGTGGTGAATATCCTTCTTGTAATCATATCAATTGTTTCAATATGTAAAAGTCTACTTAAAACTATGTGTTGAATCTCTCCTGTCTGGCCATCCTAAAAGTGAATCCCACAAACTACTAATGTGCTCAAGCTTACAAGCATCTCTGAAAATAGATCAGAAGGCGTAACCTGCTCAAGATGTCCCAGGGAAAAGATGACAGCAATTAAAAAAAAAAATGCTTATTTTAAAGCTGAATGCCTTCAAATCTAATAGAGAGGTTCTCTACACTTGCTACTTGGGGCAGACCAGCTGTTTCAATCCTGCTGGGCTACCCTCACTTCAGCTGGGCTTGTGTTTCCACAAAGTTGCTAAAATCAAACAACTAGAACTTGTAGCAGAAAAGTCGTTAGTGAAGATGTTTGCTGGTGGAGTTCACAAGGATGTGACTTACTTATTTTTTTTCCTACTTGATTAATTGCTATATTCCTCATAAAGGAAATGTTTTTTGTGTACCTTAAAAGTTTACGAAGGCATGGGGTTGCACCTCAGCGGTAGAGTACATGTTCAGCATGCACGAAATTCTGGCTTCGATCCAAGTACCAACACGTAATTATTCTATATCTATACTGAAGTATAATTGGTATAATTGGTACTCCAGTACCAATTATTCTACTGGTACTGGAGTTTGAACTCAGGACCTCGCACTTGCTAGACAGGCACACTACTACTTGAGCCTGTACACCCCCAGCTCATGTTTCCTTTTTTAATTGTTTTTCAGATAAGGCTTTGCTTTTTGCTTGAGCTGGCCTCTAACCTTGAACCAATCTACATCTCCTGAGAAGCTGAGATTACAAATGTAAGCCACCTTTGCCTGGTGTATTTTATTTTTATACAGCATCATTTAAAGAACGCAAAAGCTATGTTCCTCACTCATAAACTCAAATTAATTTCATATTGCATTATTTATTTTTAGTTAATCCCAACCAAATCACCCATGTCACCAGTCAGGCTGTGACTGCCTAAATAATGTGGGGTCCTCTAAAGAGACACCAATGGCAAGTGAGTGGCACGTCAGAAGCTCATTGGTTCTGCCTCTCATGGAGGATGTGCAAGTTTCGTACATGCAGAAATCAAGAATACATGTAGTAAATTTACGTTGTATAAAGGGAACCTCCCTTCATAAAGTGATTTTTGTAACTCAAAAATTGCCATAACTATCACTCTCTCAACATAAGCGTGGGGCAATGGCTGATGATTGCACCCACATTCTCACACCTGTAACTAATTACTTTGGGAAGACTATCCCAAAAGGTAGGCACGCGGGGAGCAACGACCCCATAATACAGCAGAGCTCCCTTGTGTTGTTGCATGAAAAGCAGAGAATGGATGCAGAAAAACCAAAATGTCTGACTTCTTCTACTTATGGCCTCACTGTTTAAACCAGAGGTGGTCGTAAATGTAATATCCTCTCCTCATACAGTAGTAACAATTATGATTCAATTATACATTACATTATATATTCAATTATATCCTTTAATTCTCAAAGTGGTTTTAAAAAAACTTAAATCTTTCCCTAACCCCAGAGCAGGTATTTTTTGGCCAATAGGTGCTATTTTGTGCCCTTCCCGAAGGCATACTAGAGCATCATGTGGTCTAATTGTAATTAAGAAATAGACATTGTATAGATTTAAGGTATACAATTTGATGTTTTGATATATGTAGATACTGTGAAATGATTCTTACAATCAAGTCAGTTAACATATCCAATCACCTCACATAACAACCGTGTGTGTGTGTGTGTGTGTTGAAAACACTTAAGAGATACCTTCTTATCACATTTCATGTGTGCAATACAGTATTGCTAACTATAGTCACCATGTTGTACACCACACGTCCAGAACGTGCTCAACTTGCACAACTGAAACTCAGCTTCCAAACTCAGCTTTCCAAGTTCTAAAGCATCATCACCTCCCTTGCCTGGAGGACAGGCGGAAGGAGATGTGCCTGTGGCTGTTGAGAGGCTACATGTAAGCCTGGTTTTCCTCTTTATTGAATCCTATGAAAATAAGGTCTGTTTCTCTGTCTTTATCACGAGGGTGGAATGGTGGTTCTTGCAGCCTCTCAATGCCTCCATTCCAGGCATCTCTCACCAGACATCAGTCACAGGAAAGAGTGCCCCCACAGGCCATCATTAACCTGCCAATTCTGCCTCCAAACAAGGGGGACAAGAGCTCACTAATTTGAAGATCAAAAAGCCACTTGTCCATTATATAATTGGAATGAAAGGCAAAATGTTGCCGTTCTGAAGAGCACAGTAATTACTAGCTGTTAATTGCTCTCTCGTGGTGGCTCACTTTTAATTAAAAAGAACAGCTCGTTGCAGGCCGATAAGCAATGGTGGGGACCACTGGTTTAATCAACAAAGCAGAAACATTTGTTTCTGCTGCAGCCAACAACAGCTTGAGAAATCTTCAGATGTCCAATTGAGATTAAAAACTGTCTATTTAGTCCAGTCAGATTTTATTTTAACCAAGGAAATGACTATTTGAAGTCTTCCAATGTAAGTGTCCCCGCCACATCCCCGCTGGTGCCGTGGAGACTAATCACGGGCTGGGGTTGTGATCACTCAAGTAAAGAAATTTAGCGACTTTCCTCTTGACTTCATCATTCTTGGGTAATTGGCCTGTCTGAGGTGAGTACTCTTTTTTTTTTTTTTTTCCTTTTTAAAGACAGCGCTTTAAAGTATGGAAGGCCCACAAACTGTGCATTTAATTACTGTTCATATTTCATGCTTTCAAACTGAATTTCATTTAAAAAGAAAATGATTTACCTATCTTTAAAAAGCCTTATATGCTTTGCTTTGTTTTTTTCTTTCTTCCGGGGGTTATATATTTACATGACAAAAAAATGTAGTTAAGGCATCAGAGTTAATTCTGTGAGATGCATCTCTGTCTTTTCCTCTTTCATCTAACAGCCACCAAATGACAGCTACCCTTACAGGGGGGTGCAGGGAGGGTAGAAGAAAGTAGTCAGTGGAGGGATAATAGTACACTTAGTTAAGAAGGTTTCCTAGGTTAAGTGGGGTTATGGTGGTCCCAGTTTGAGTCATATCTCTATTGTGGATAGTATGTGTACCCACCCCGTGCCCCTTTCCTTCTCTCTCTTCTAAGTCATGGAAGTTAGACGGCCATTTGTTTTTATCATTGCCTGTATTTCCTCTTAACTGTCTCTTATGAATCTCAGCTCTATTTAAGTGGAGTCCTTCATCAAGAGTCTAGTCTTCTCTCTTCACAAATCATAAGCACATATCCCTGAGTTGTCTGGATAATATTAAAAATGAATCTCAATCACAATGCTGGTGATAGAAACTGTTGGCCAAGAATCTACCCTATGCATTGGTAAAGCTACTCTGAATTGTAACCTTTGTATGGTATGGTGACTATGAAAAGATCTTTCCCCTTGCTAGCCACTAAAACAGACTTCTCTTCTCCTCAGACTAATGATACTCCTCAAAATACAGATGGTTTTAAACACATGTAGGAAAATGGGTAATTTAATTGGGGTATGAAAAATTAACCTATTGTTAGCTTAATTTGCCAGCCTTTATCTTTTCTTTAAAAATACTGCTGACATCAGGCTGATGGAAGCTGGTACCCCTCCGTGTCTCCATGACTATCTGCTTAAAAGCACCTAGTTGTCCCTCCTACTAGGGAATTTATCATTTAGTGTTAAATTAACTTTTCTGTATGAAAGTGTCTGCTTCCAGCAAGAAGAGGCAGGGAAGGAAAAAGAATCTGGCATGGCGTGGGGTGGGGCACAGTGAGTTGGCATCAAATTCCTGACATTAAGAAGAATTTGATAGTGGTTTTGCTTTAATTGAAAGATGAGAGGGGAAAAAAGAAGACCGAAAATTATTTTCTGAAGTTTAAGTTCCTACAATTTTGCCTGAGGATGTTAATGAGCAAAAAAAAAAGTACACACACGTATACACACAAACACACGTGTGTACACACACATACACACACTTTGACTGAATTCCTCTTTCCTAACCAGTTAGTCCTATAAATAAGTTTGGTGACAGTGAGATAAGTTTGGTGAAGGTGAGAAACTGTTCATGTGAGAAATTTCACATTCTGACTGAAGAAGACCCTGCGACTAGAAAATAGTGAAATTAAATTAATTTCTCCTAAAACAAATGCTTACCTAAAGTAAATTTCAAAGTTCTTATCTCTGATACAATATTTCGTTCTGGCCATACTTCTATTGGGAAGTGTTACATGGTTTCTCTTATTTCTCACTAATAATCAGGAAGTCTTTAAAACAATTACTGAACTCAATGTAAAATTCAATGCTTAGGTGAAGAATATTGATCCTATTTTTAGACACAAAAGCCTACTGTCATCCTGGTTGTATTCAACCGTGGAAATGTCGACTTGTGAGTTGAAAGAGATCAACAAGAGTCCTATACAAACACAGGCCTTAAAAAGTTGCAAGATAAGTACAAATACATTTAAGAAACAATCCTAAATTCTGGACTTAAAGAACTACTATTAATATGCCTTGGGCTTCCTCTTCCCCAAAGGCTGACTCAAAAGGGCCTTCTGTGTAAGACTGCAACTTGCCAAAAAGTGAATGGTTTTCTTAACTGTGGTAACATACATATGATAAAATCTACCATTTTGACCATTTTTACATATAGAATTCCGACTCATTTAAGAACATTCACAGAGCTGAACAACCATCGCCACTACCCATCTCTAGAACTTTTTTTTTCTATCATTAAATTCTGTCCCCATTAAATGCTAACTCCCCATACTCTCCCTCTCCCAGTCCCTGAGAGGATTTGCCTCATCTAGGTAAGTCATACCAAAAAATTGGAATCAGACATTTTTTACTCTTGTGTATCTAGATTATTTCATTTAACCTAATGTCTTCAAGGCTCATCGGTGTTACAGCATGGTATCAGACTTTCCTTCCTTTTAAAAATCGTATAATATTCCACTGTATGCTTATAACACATTTTGTTTACCTCTTCATTTGCTAGAGGATATTCCACACTTTCTGCTATTGTGAATAATGCTGTCATAAACACTGGTGCACAGTGTCTTTTTCAGCCCCTGTGTTCTAAGACTTCTTCTGAGATTCAGGTAGATCCAAAAGGCCATTGATAGTACCTTGTCTGTCGAACTGACAGTTAAAAAGCCAAGAAAATAAGTTCAATATCTATTCACTCACTGCACACCAACCATCAGAAGATTCACAACAAATGTCTTCTGATAAAGTGGATTCAGCCTCTTTGGATCAATTACAGGTTGAAACAAAATCCTCTCGCAGGGCATGCACAATCTGTGACACTCGCATGGTGCTAGTTAGGACGAAAGCCAAACAACGTGCCGACACACAGGCCTTTCTGAGCATTTATTGTCCTGTATCTACTCACAGCATCAGACCAGTTCCCATCACTGGCCTAGGATAACTGCAACCAATTCCCATACTGTTACACCTCCTACATTCACTTTAGGATTGACAAGGGGGAGGGCTTTTTTTTTTTTTCCTATTTCCTTTTTCTAATTTTCAGTCAGCACCTGTCACCAGCAGTCTTGACTTTCACAGTTTTCTTTTGAGCCTCTTTGCTTTCTTTCTCATACTTATTCTAAGGTTTATCAGAGGAAACACTTGCCCTCCCAAGGATGGCCTCCATGCTGTGACAGATTAATCCACGTTGAGTGAACTTCCTTCAGACAGAGGACACTAATTATTACGAAGGCACTTAGAACACAATGCAAACTGACATCTCACAAACCATTCCCTGCCAGCTCTGCATTGTCTTAATGTCAGACCCTGTCAGTTCCCAGCCTTAATTACATCCTGTTTACAAACATTAGGCCTGACTTCAGATGAAGCCTTAACAAAGGTTGACAAAGGTCAGGGTCACATGGAAAGGATGTTATCTGTCTGTTCTCTGCTCTCGATAAACCAGAGGTGGAGGGCTGATTCCAGAGATAGCTTTGGGAGCACAAAAATGCACAGTGGTCACTGGAATATCTAATCTCTGTGGACACATTTTCATCCAATCTGCTAAGCACTGAGGCAGGGAAGGAGGGCCAAATTTAGAAGCCAACTTGGTGCTGCTTGCAGATATGGCCAAAGGTGTTGGGAAAAACCTCCTTCCCAAGGAAGATCATCTTCACCCTTTGTGACTGAATCAAGAAACACAAGTTCAAAGGAGAAAAAATGAGCCCCAGTAATGAGGAACTGTTTCAAAGATGACAAACTAATTTCAACTAGTATATTAAACCTGATTGTTTAATTTGATTATAATTTTTTCTTATGTTAGGGTTAATGAGTAGATTTTTCTTAAGCAAAGCACTCTTTATATTCATTTTCCACATAAAACCTATAGCTATCTCATTAGACTTGCATTTCAAATCCATCAGACTTAGGTGTCTTTGAGTTTCAATAGATTAAAACAATAATTAGTATCATAAGCCATCAGGCTTTTCTTTTTATAGCCTTTGTGATCCCTGGTCAAGTCAAAGTGGGAAGACAATGGCATGATGAGGTTGAAGAATTTAACACAACACACTGGTGGTAAAGTCAGATTGAAACTAAAAATCTCTTCTCCCAGTTGGCGTTCGTCCCCATATTTGGGAGAATCAAGTTTTTTTCATTTTCTCTGATAAGTATTCTTATGGCTGACATCTAGTGACTAGACATCTGCTGAACTTACACAGTTTGCCCCTTCAGCTACCTGTCACAAAGAACTCACATTCATCCTACAGGTTCTTATCTTCCAACATGTAAATTTCTTTAAATTTTCTTCTCTGGACACACTGTTCTAAGTCTTGAAATTCCCATTGTGCACATAAGAGCATTCAGTAGATAATTCATTTAACTGCATGTGGTTCTCCCACAGTTTGGAGATTTTTACTGTGCTAAGCCCAGGCCATTTTCTATCTGGACTGTTAGTTACAGTCTGTCCAACAGGCTGGCTCCTCAAATGCTGGCATGTTTCTAACAACTTTGTTCTAATCCGATTCCTCGATTAATACCATTATTAGAAATGGTCTCCTTTGGTCTAACCTCTCCTTCATTCCCTCCCAAGCTACCATGCCCTTCTCCTTCATTCCCTCCAACCTGCCATGCCCTAAGAAACACAGCCACCCCTAGAGATTGGCTTATTGCCAATCTCTGTATACAAGTATGCAAGTCTGTATACTTCAAGCTTAGTCTTAACTCTTCACCTCTCTTCCTCAGCTCTGTGAGATGCAGCTAAAAAACAATGTTGATTCCAACACAGACAGGCTAAGAACAAATCACTTCTAGAGTCTTCTACCATCTTTGATACAAAAGACACTATTATACTGATCCCTAATCTTAGAGTTCTTTCTCAGCTCTACTACTTTACCACAGTGAGGAACTACATTGTGTTACTTGCTTTGTCCAAAGTGCCACCACAGTAACTGGAACATAGTAGGCACTTGTAATATCTAATTCATGAATAAATGAAAGTGAAAATGAAAAAAAATCAATAAATGAATAAACATGGTGAAATCACTTCATGTTATCAATTCTTTCTCCGTGGCATACCAGTTCCTCTTTTCTACTTTATTCTTGGCCATCCCCATTTTCAAGGCTTTTATCGTCAGAAGTCTTCATTACTACAAAACTATGGTTGTTTGGTTTGCCTTAGTTTCCCCATCTAAACCCTCCCAACCATGGCCGGGCAAGTAGAAGCACTGCACAAAAAAATAACATTTCAATCTGACCTTAACAACAGATCCTGTATAACTCTCCTATAGAATATTCTAATTTGTTACATAAAAATGTCAAGTAGCTCTAGGCCCAGGTCCAACTCCTGCCAAGTGTGACTTATTTTGTTCCCCCAGGATGACAATGAAATGCTGTTAACTACCCTTTCACTATGATCCTCTGAACAGGTGTGCACCCCATAACATTCTGTGGTCACCACCAGATTTCCCAGCTTATGGGAGATTATGTCATTTGGGACTGGATCCAAGGCTTGGCTTAAATAAAGACGTATTACTGCCTCACTGCTCATGCTTCAACCACATACCCAGAGTGAAGGCAGATGAATCTGCCCATCAAGTGTAATATGGAGCTCTCTGATGACAAACTTGACTTATGGTAGTAAAATTGAGGTTACAGTGAAATTGAACTAAAATCCCTAGGTGTTATAGCACTTAAACTTGCTACACTCACTGTGATGAGCTGTATGATTCAGAAGACCATAGTCACTAAAGGTTAAAAGATGCTTCCATTGTGGAACTGTGCGTGCGTGCGTGCATATGTGTGTGTGTGTTCTCTATGGCTCTGTGTGGCTGGGATGTCCAGCAAGAACTTCTGTCAATTAGCAGAGGAAATAGATGTGGATGGAGAAGACAGAGGTCAGAGGGAGCAGGGAAGACAGCAAAATGAATGAAGAATGAATTCCTTCCTGCAGCACCTTCAGGACGTGTGGGGAAGCTGGCCTTTTCGCATGCATTACAGGTACATTTTAGTGCTAAGCACAGTTTAAAGATGGACAATAAGCATCTGTTATCCAGGTCACACTGACACATTAATGGCTCTATTTGTAAGTCTTAGGACAAGATCAATAAGCAAAAGCTTTAAAAACATTAGGCACACCTGCCATATCTTTCCACCTCTGAAAAATAACTGCCTGCCCTTTTCTTGGGGATTTGTTTTACTTTCTCTGCATTTGTAATGTCCATCACATGCACAACTTACTCTCCCATCCGCATTGGGTTACAGCCGATGGCTAACACCTCCGGAAATAGAGACCTAATATTTCACAATAGCTCTACAAGGGTCTGCAACCACATGCTTTACTAACCCAAACAAAAAAATCTAATTTTAGGAGGAAAGAGGGTGTCATAAGGAAACCATGTCAGTAATGTAGCACATACTTTTACATTTGGGGGTGTGCAAAAGTGCAGTGCTCAAGTGAACTCCACAACTCCTAGTCCTCTCTCAATAAGGTGTTTAATTCAAGTACAGGGGATCTTTTCCAAACAGGAAAACAGATAATAACATAACCAAATATTCCACAGTTCTGACGCATTGTCAAAAAAAAGATATCATTTTATAAAATAATTTATCTTGCCAAGCTCCTGCTACCCCTTTGGGGTGTGGGGGCAGTGATAAAAGATTTGGTCTGCAAGGAGTAGGAAGCATGTGACAGGCTTTCAGGATACAAAGTGAAGCAGGAACCCTGAACACTCAGGAAAAAAAGGAATCAGGATGGATGGAAAAGCAATGGTGCTCACACTGAGCACTAAAACCTTAGGTGCCAATTTCATTCAGGTGTTTAGATCCCAAACAAGGAAATTTTTAATTCAAAGCAATTTTGGGTTTCCCTGTAAAGCCTCATTGTGCGTACTACAGCTCCAGATGGTGCCCTCATTCTTCTTTCCTCAGCATCCTGTGTCCTGGGCACACAGCAGGTACTTGACAAATGTGCCTTGCATGGGTAAATAGGAGAGAAAGCAGCAAGGGTTTGGACATGATCTTGGGACCTCCTATGCATCGTACTTTAAAGCAGTCTTTTTACAATATCTGAGCGCTGGTATACTTCTAATTCACCTCTCCCATAATACCCAATTGCACTTATAAAATAAGTGGACATAAGGAATATAACTCTTTTGACCTCACTGGTCAGGATTCAAAAATTCTCAATCCCAGTAGATACTGTGAAGGCTAATTCAGAGTAAAAATAGGAAAAAGAAAGATCAGGGTTGCTCACAGAAGCTCCACCCACATCCCACAAGTGGGAGAGCAACTGCCATCAAAGAAAGACCAGAGGGAGCAGAGCAAAGCTGCTGCCCCAAACACCTAACCTCCTCTTTCATCCCACCACAACCACAAGGGCAGCTCTCCTGTGGTCCTTCTAGTCTTTCTAGTTGAAAGTGGAGAGTGCAGGAGGAAAAGCAAGAGGGATCTGATAGGAATTTTTGCCACAGGCCAGACCCAAGGAACAATATTAGTCTATGCTCCTATGACAATCCCTACTCACTCCACTGTGCCTGCCCAAGTTTCCGGGCAGCTGGGAGTTGGCCAACTGCAGCAGGGCCAGCAGCCTAGACAAATATCAGTCATCATTTATTGATACAAAGTAAATATTCAGTACAGCCATATAAAGTAAATATTATCACCATTTTACAGAGGAGAAAATTAAGGCTAATCTATTTAGCAGGTGATGGAGTTACGATTTGAACTTCAGTTCGTCTGACTCTAAAACATGAGATTTTTTTTTCTCACCACACCACTTCATTTCCAGTATGCTCTGCTAAGATCATACTCCAGAAACAAATGTGAATATATAGAAAGAGTTCTCTTTTATATTCAAACTAGGCATCATTTTAGATGAAAACCTTTGTATATAACGGCCTAATAATTTCAGCTCAATAGATTAAAATTTGAAAAACTTAAATATCACAAAGTAGCAAACATTTTAGAAGTCTCTCATTCCACCATGTATGACATAGGTAGACCTCTTTGCGTGAATATCCTGCAAGATTTACTTGTACTTATAAATATATTAACATTGCATAATACTTTCCCACTGAAAGAGTTCAAAGCATTTTTCAAATACCAATTTTGGTATTTGCTTCAGGGAAAAAATGTTGGAATATTATGAACTCTAGGAAGCATCTTTCAAAATAATTCAACTTTCTTCTTCCCGAAAGAATTTAAGCATCTCAAGATAAAACACATACAAACAAGGGGCAAGAGGGACATCTCACTGGTAGAGTACTTAGCTAGCATGCTCAAGTTACATCCCCAGCACTGCAAGTACACACACACACACACACACACACACACACACACACACACACGACTGTTAGAAGTCCAAAATTTATGAGAAGTGCTAAAAAGTTGACAATATGGTTACTAACATTTGAGCACTGAATCTAGTGTACAACTTCTTAAAAAACAAGGTGAAAATAAAACTAATACATGTATTAATTATAATGACTATTGATAATAAAGGGACTTACGTAGATTGTTATTTTAGAGACTTCAAATAAGGATAATATATCCTTATGGATAATATCGTCTACTCCTATGTACAAAATACACAGAGAGTCTTCATACAACATTACTTAAGTAGTTCCTCAACAAAAGTTAAAGGAACATAATCAAACAAAAAAGTGACTTGTTGCAGATGCAACACCATTTTCTTCTATATTGGTCATACTTGATTTTTGCAAATATATTAATTTTTTCCATTTCTATTTTCTTCTGTATTGATCATACCTGATTTTTGCAAATATATTAATTTTTTCCATTTCTTTTTCCAGATTTTTCATTATCTGCCCATTTTTAGCAATGAAAGTCCATCCACTTTTTTTAAGCATCCATGGACCACTCACTGTGTAATTACAGCCATGCTCTGAGCATGCTTTCTCTTGACTGGGAGACTCTGGGCTGTCAAACAACTTGCCCTTGGTGTCACGGCCCCACATGCCAGACCAAAACTGTAGCCAGGTTTGTCTGGTTCCAGAACCCCGCTCTTAATCATGCCATATATCCTCTTCCACAATCTGCTGTGTGGCTTTACAACATTTTTAACTGTGTTTCCAAAGTCACATAGATATGAATATCTTCCTGAGGGATTAATATATTCCTTAGGTCAATTCTTTAAGAGTAGGCTCACAGAGGAAACTGGACACTAGTTGCTTTTGATCAGTCAAAGCATTTGAAATCATAACCTGAATTCTTTTTTTTGAAAACTGAGCAACAACATACAAATACTGCAACATGCAGGCAGATATGTTGCGGACAGTAGAAAGTTGTCTATTTCACAGCATATGCAACAGAAACTTTCTCTTCAGGTCACCAAACAACTCAAAGTTGAAAGTAACCAATTGTCATCATGCATCATGCTCTATTTGAAATCAGTTGGTGATCAAAACAAACATCTAAAATACCATGAGGTATACTACAAAAAAAAAAAAAAAACCAAAGCAATTATAATCATCATTGCCCTGGCAGGAAGCTCCAGGGAGACCAAGAGCTAAATGATAAAGGAACCACTATCACCTCTTAAATCTTGGTGACTACTTCCAGATGAACTACTTGGCTTAGAAATTCTGCCCAGCTGTTGGATTTCAGTTAGAAATTATCAATAGTTAGGGCTCATTTATAAGGGAATGACTTTACCTAAGCATGGTAATTTTGTTACTGCCTTTAAATAGATTATATCTTTGAATTTTATGAAGACTCACCCAAATGTGCCTAAGCATGCAGACATTTTAGTTATGAGGAAAAAAAATAAGGTATTGTTAGATTGTCCTAGATCAGTGTACAGATCAGTCTCCTCTAGGGTTATAACAAATAGACTTGTGGTTTCAAATCAGCTCCAAATCCACTGTGAACCCTAAAGCTTTTCAATAATCTGTTAGACAAAAAAAAAAAAAAAAACCCTCTGGAATTAATGCTATTTTCAAGACATCAACAATGTCAAGTTAATGAAAGCTAAGTTTCTCATTAAAACACCCCCAAAATGGTAACAGCCCAATGAGAGCGCCTGAGGAGTTCTAGCCATTGATTTGGTCAGGAACTGTGGTAGACACTAATGCTTCAATCATAAAAAAGACAGAAATAACCCTTGCCCTAGAGGAATTTACATTCCAAAAAAGAAAACACTAAATATCTACTAGCATTTGAATCAAAATTTTGTTAAGAAAACAGCTGACAAGTGTATTACTGGTGTTCTCCAATTTAATTTAAAGGAGGCTAGATTCCTGGGCGGGGGAGGGGATAGGGGGACAATAAGATGTCACCAGCCAAAAAGCATTGCTCCAGACAATTCTTTTTAAAATAAAGTTTAAAAGCATTTTTCTTGGAATCGCTTAACCTCCAGTTCTGGCAAATGGACCAACTGCTGTGTCTGGTCACCAAGTTAAAAATCATGGTAGCCAGTGGCAACCCAGGCCCCATAAATTCAAAGGTCTGGTATATAAATATTTATGTACAGTGTATTTCACTTTCTCCTGTTTTCTATCATTGTTTGCTTTCCTCCCAGGTTCACATTTTATAGACATCCTCAAAGTAACTTCAGGAATGGCTTCATCTTAAACCTCACAAGCAGAGTCATGAATTCCTGACTTTTTTTTTCCTGTTTCCTTTCTATATCTAACAAAAAAATAAATAAAAAGAAACACTTTTCTTTGTGTAGAACGAAAAAGTGTTTTTATAAAGAAAAGTGTCTAATCTTTAAAACAACTGCTATGATCTAGCCAGAACCTTAAAGTCACAGACTCACAGTATGTGAGACTTTTAACAAATCTTAGAATGAGTCTCATCCATCCCTTCATTTCACAGGTGAAGATATTAATACTGTGATACTGACTGGGGAGGGCCTCAATCATTTGACTGACTCTTGAGACACTGAACGTGGTGTAAAACAAAGACACATGAACTTTGGGCTGAAACCATGGCCGAATGGAAAGCATCTAAGGAAACCAACTTGCGTGCAAATGCACAGCTATATGTATTCACACTCAAATTAACTGGGAAATAATTCCTCAAAGTAAGGTTGTGGTAGCATATACCAAGTAATATGCCCGACTTAAAACCTGACTCTTAGCAGAGACTCCACTCTTAGGAGGATCCTGTCATAGTGAAAGATGGGGGATTGCAACATGGTTTCCTCCCAAAACTGCTCTCTTAATCAGATGAGAAACACCTCAAGGTTATTTGGGCCTCCTCTGCCCATTCACAGATCTGGTGTTCAAGCGAGGTTGATTCCATCCTATCTCACCCAGAGTCAAAAAGGCAGCACATAAGCTGGGCCCGGCCAGTAGGAGCATTTCACCCTTGATCATTGAGACTAGTCAAGGTGGGCATATGATCCAAACCAGGCCAGAGTCTACATTTGGGATTTCTATGGACATCAGTAGGAAAGAACAATGCTTCTCTTGTCACTAGCTAGGAGATTGCAGGAATCACAGGGTGAAGAGAAATGACCTGAGAGTGAAACCAACATGGAAAAAAGCCAAAGTCATTGATGGAATGAGAATTTGAACCATAATGACATCATTGGATTCCTGAATTTAGCCTACTGGAGCCAAAACTATCCAGAACCTGTCAGTTACCTGCTTGAAATAAATTGGAATTACATTCTTATCTTTTGAAAACCCAAACGTCCTGGCCCAATATACTCACTTCCTCAGCCCTGTTTCTACCCCGGCCTCCTCCTCCTTGGGATTCCAGGAAGTAGAATGGGTGTCAGGAGTCCAAACTCTGCCCCTGATCTTCCACCGCCTTGAGCTACAACCTCTCTAAGCCTCTAATGTCTCAGAAAGGAGAATGGGGGTGCCATCTTTCCTACCTACATTAATATGGATCACACTTTGAAGTGTTTTCACATCATCAAGCCAGATTAATATAAAAGCATCTTGGTAAGTATACAACATTTTCAAACATAAAATAACAGTTTTTAAAATTCCAAATTATCTCATTTTTCATTTGATTCTTGTATCCTTCTTCCATGTTGTCAAACAGAAATGTCAGGCCCTAAAGGGTTGTATTAACTAATTAATTGTCTGGCCATTTTTATAAATCCTTAAGACATTAATATAAAACATTTGCTGTGCAGAAAAATTGGAAGAGTATGTGATATGGTGGCTTAGATGTCTAGCTTTCAAACAAACTTTAAAGTCCAGCTCCATCCTTCACCACAGTTGTGTCACTCTGGCTGTGACAGTTAATCGTTCTGAGCCTCAGTTTATCAGTGTTTAGCAGAGATAAAAATCACCCAACTTTTTGTATTTCTGGGAAATTAAGGCATATACACAGGGCATGGCATCTAGATGAAGTTTAAGAAATGGAAAGCCATTACTGATTATTAGTAGTACTAGTAGGAATCTCAGAGGCAATGGGATCAACTCTGAAAAGACAGGTGGGGCTAGAATGATAGATAGAACAGTGGCACCAGAGGCCAGTGTGCAAAGGACCAGCTGACTGGATCCAGAGTCCTGAGCCAGAATGTCAAAAACAGCAGCACTATCTCTTTATTCATAACTTTTAAACATTTCCTGCCCCCTAATGGCTTTTGAGACACTGCACTGTGAGCTTCTCAAGCTCAGGATGTGTGTCTTGATTATTTTTGCATTCCTGTCCCTTAGGAAGTGGCCAGTAAATGCTCACTGTGATCTGAACACAATCATCTTTTTCCTTGGAGAAATGACACATTTTGGTCCTTTGAGAAAACCAGAGTCCATAAGCATGTACTTTTTCATTGGAAGGGCAATCTATTAAGTTCCATTTGAAATGGTAAAGTTAGTCTTCCAAAATATGTCCCCATACATCTTCAATTTCCTCATGTCCTCAGATGTACGGCAATTAGTGTTCTGGGATGTGCAGCTCAGCTCACACTGCTGTCACATTTGCACTGCCTGGGAGTCCTTAGAAATGCACGCACTCAGGCCCTCCTCAGACCTACCGAATCTGTTTTAGGAAGAACTCCAGGGATCCCAATGCATACTAAAGCTTGAGAAAGACTGCTCAAATAGCACCTTGATACATTTGTTTAAATAACAAAACAAAACAAAAAAACACTTGAAGTATAAGTTCTTCCATTTCTTCTTGGAAGGGCAAATGCCACCTTATTCGACCACATAGGTTCATTTTCATACTTCCAGAATATGTAACATAAAAAAGTGAGTAAGATCAAGCCTCTGACCTGAAGAAGTTGTTTTTTTTTTTTTTTTTCTTAAAAGACAACTGCAGGTGAGGGCACCAACTTCCACAGATCAGTCAGGACTCCAGGTTACCCTCTAGGAAGTATGTGAAGTATGAGAATGCTGTGCTGGTCCCATTGCAGGGCCAAGTCTACAGCTCCAAAGCACAGTAGGTTTAACCTCATAAGAGCCAATGTGTGATATGTGACCCCAGAAAAGTAAACCTAGTATCTGCTCAGTCATGACCAGATGGTCTTAGCTCTCTCACTAATCCTGGCATCTTGATCCTGGGTATTTACGGATTATATGTGATCCTACAGATGTGAAAAATATATGGTAACAGTATAAGGTATAGACATGATTGGTATAAACCCTCATGGAAGAAAAAAGCCTAGTTAATAGAACTATTAACTGGGTAGAGCAACTACCTAGAATTTGGCCAGATCTTATAAGTTACACACAGAAATAGTTAATGTAATTAGTAATTGGTATACCCAATTGCCCCATACTTTTACATATTTGCAAAGACCCCAGATATCAAGGCCAGCATCGGAACACTTAAAAACTGAGAACCCTGATTATTGATGGTCTCAAGACTTTTCTACCATGGCAGATATCAGGATACAAGCATTTTATTATAGATAAATGTTTAATGGTCCTCACTTAAAAAATTAAAATTAAGATCAGCCTGGCTAAGCTCTTTTATCTTTTTATATAAAACTAGCAAATAAAATTTTATGAAGAATATACTAAGTATGAAAGTATCTGAGAGCAATTTGCCCTTCCAGACAGGCCCAGGGAAAACCCTAGCAAGGACTATACAGACACTCGGGTGCTGAAGGCTAAGGACAGTGACAGGTCTTGGGAAGTGTCCTCATTCTAGGGCCTCAAAGGGAGGCCTTGGTGTTTCAAGCACTTTCTGCAGATTTTGCAACCTGGTTCTGCTAGAGAAGGGAGAGATCATCTCCCAGAAGAACCAGTACTTTCCCTTGGCATACTGGCACTCAGAGGAAATTCACCATCATAGTCACCCTCAGGAAGAGCTTCTCCAGGAGAGAAAGGACAACTGGGCTGAACTTACTCTTTTGTAAACTAGGTACCCAGATCTGTGCTGCAAGTGTATATAATGGAAGAACAGATGCTAATAGCCACCACACTGGGTGAGTTCTTAGGCATTAACCAGAACAGGGTCCCTGCACACCTGCTTCCAAGTTTCTGTAGGCTGTTCTTTATCTATATAATGTATAGATAAATTTGATTCTCAGATAAACAAGATATATTTTTTACAAGGGTGTCCTGGATATTGCATGATATATATATATATATATATATATATATATATATATATATATATATATTATATCCCACATCCTGGATATATGTATAAATATATTTATTTACTTAATATTCCTTGCTTATCTGACTGTGTATTATATATTTGATATATAATCTATATGATCTATAACATATATTATGTATTTACACCTTATCCCTAAAGCTATCGATGAGAAATTTCTCTCATGGAAGCAAATATTGCCTAGATGGAAGAGAATATTGAAGTGTAGAGTGCACTGTGTGTAAGGTTTCTGCAGAGTGCACTGTGCTTACTGTTTGTTTGTTTGTTTTGCTGTATTGGGGATCAAACCCAGGGCCTTGTGCATGCTAGGCAAACACTTAAACCACTGAGCTACATCCCCAACTCTACTTTGCATCTTCTCTATGGGGTAGGACCAAGTCCTTAATCCCCCCTTTACAAGTATAGACTCTGTGTTAAAGAGCTGTACAAGATTACAAAGCAACATAAAAGAGCTGGGATTCAAATCAAGATCCTCTGGCATTTTGGAAGGAGCTCTGTCAATCACTAAGTTAAACAAATGTAAGAGAAGGAAGAATTTAGGAGACTAGCTAGAAAGCCTTGGTTTTAGAAAACAAAAATACCTGGCACAACCATGCACACTTCAGCTTTCATGCCTAAGTGAGCAGTCATGTGTCTGTGTTCTTCACAGGCTGAGTGGCCACTAAGAAACGAAAGTGAGTTTAGATTTCACCGGCATGTTTGGATTCGGCATTTTGCATTTCAAGAAACCAAGGTCAGCTCAATGCTTTTAGCTCTGAAACCCAGACACCACCATAATTTAAGCAAACGACTCTGGCAAATTTAGGAGCAAATGGTAGAATAATTGTTCACTACCCCCATTCTTTAATTTGGGTTAGCTTTACTTCTAAATCTATTAAGGGAAGCCCAGTTGCACTCTGCAGAACACTAGAAAGTTCTGTGAAGAGGTACAATTTATCCTTGTGACTACATTAAAAGAATAAAAAATTGGGAAGCAGTGGTACAATGAGCACCTTCCCAGCATTAGCTATCAAACAGCATGCACCTTATTTTCTGCCTGAAAACCTCTTCTGTTAGAAAATTACAGAAAACTGAGCCAAGTACTTCTTTTTTTTTAAAGGATACATCACAAGATTACCACTGTTAAAACATTCCAAATTCAAATCTTCCTCTATTCTCCCATAAAATCAAATGTTCAGCTATAATTGCCATATCATAAGAAAATACTTAGGTTTTTAATATCACAGAAAGCAACTAATATTTCTCATCTGCTTGTTCATTTTTAGGAGTTGTACAAGGAGTAACAATTACCTGTGACAACTGTTTGTGAAGAATATTGTCAGAAAAATTCCAAACTACCCCAGACAGAGCTATGGCAAGAAGTCCAGAGATTATTATTGGGTAATGACATTAGAAATAAAAAAGTATATAGTGTTACAGTATTGAGCTATTAGAGTGAGGAATCAATTCAAGGAGACAGGCAAAATTTATATTCTTTATTGATTTTAAATTTTACATGCTCTGCTATATGAGTAAATCTTTTGTAGTAATTCTAATGCTTTGAAACATTGTAAATAACAAGGACTGTGAGGACTTCAAAGCAGCTATTTTTCCATACTGAAAGTATATAACCTTTAATGCATATTAGAAGAAATTGAGGTAATGAACTACCTGAGAGCTAACTTAAATCCATGCTAGTGTTTTGTTTTGTTTTGTTTTGTCTCCAAAAATTAAGCATGTATCAGGTAGTGAATTAATTCTAAGTAGCATTGTACTTAAGGAAAAGCATAATTAAATTGATCTCATTGTATTACCTAAATCCAACATATCCTGTGTAAACTCAGAAACAGGTGGCTCTTTGTAAAAAGTAGCTGGCTGCTAACCAATAGCAGTAAAGTTCTCGCACAAAAACAAAGGCACTAGAGGAAAACTCTAAAACAATGGCTGACTCAGGGCTCCCCAGTGGAGCAGTAGATTAGATTTGAAATCACCCCTGTGTGCTCAGTGCATCTGAGTCCAAAAACTTCCACATCGGGCAGTGGGCAAGCCTGTTTCCAGACAGGCATTTGAGTAAGCCAGTCAGGTTCCTAGAGCCTGCCATCTTATTAAAAATAATTGCAGGCTTGGTCATTTGTAATTTTCAATCATATATGTAATATAAAAAATGACAGACATGAAAGGAGTGGGAGGAGTTTTATATTTTTATTGCAGTAAGCCCGACTGACACTTAGGAAAACGTTTTGACACATTCAAGTGTGAGTAACAAATCTGTCCACTGATTCATAAGCCACATGTTTACTTAAAGAGGCCTGGTCCAATAAACGAGGATCAAAACCCCAAGTGCTAAAGTCCATAAAATTCCCTGAAGTGAAATAGCACCAACAGAACACATTCTGACCTTCTTAAGATGAGTACAGATTTTCAAACAAGCATGGAACCTACTTTTACCATTACTCTCATCTTCATTTAATTTATCTTTTTGTTTTTTTTTTTTTTTACATCTGTGCAATATTTCTTTTTCCAATTCTGAGAAGCCACAAATCCACCTTTGAACTCGTGTAAGTATTAAGTGATCTCAGTACTCAGGTAACTATACCCTGACCACTTTTTGCAAGTTCAACTTACATTTGTTTATCCAGAGCATGTACTTATACAGAAGCCTGTTCACTACCAAGTTTGATTTTTTTCCTCATTGTGCCACTCCTTACACACATAGGAGGCCATATAAAATCATGATTCCACACATTTGCAAAGACCTAAAGGAAATGATAGTGATCTCAAAACACATCACAGTCAGATGAAAGAGAATAGTTTCCATATTTATTTTAAAAAAATATCCGTATTTCTTCAAGGCTTCTAATGTGAATTATTGAGAATGGAAGTCGAAAGCATTGTAACATTTAAACTTCAAAGTTAAGCAATGAATCCTCAGTGTCTTAACAAGAAACCTTCTCAAAGTTGGGTATTTCTCAGTCCCTGCCAAGCTTTGTAGACTGGTCACCAGCAAAGACAACCTTTGTGTATTAGAGTGGGGGTAGGGGAGAGAAACGAGGAGGAAGGGAAGGGGAGAAAAGGAGCAGAAAGCAGTCTAACTCAACGACCTTAAAGAGTTAATTTGGAAACTTTGTTAGTGACTTTGGACTTCATTAAGCTCCGTGTATCACATAGCAGCATGATCTCAACAGTTTGAAAGGTATTTGTCATCGGTGAAAGAAAACCATTATTTCTAAAGGAGTAAAGAGACTGATACACCACTGTGGACTACTTGAGCCCCACGCAGTTTCAGTCTTTGGTATTGATCTAAATGTGATGGCTTTTGCATACAGTGCATAATTAAACATTTTCTTTTCAGGGCTTTCTACAATCCCCATATGTTTTTAATGGCATCATCTGGATGTTTTTCTTAATAATTCTGGCCGCCTGCTCCTGAATCTTCAAGTTTGTTTTTTGTTCCTAATATCTTTTCTACAGAGGCTGCATTGTGCCAGAGGTTGAATAAAGCTCTGAGGGCCTGACAGAGAAGACACACACAGAGTCAGACACTCCTGTTCCAGGCTTCTCCCTTCATTTGTAATCTGTATTGCTGTTGGCACTGGGGAAAGATGTGTGAGAAAGACAAGGAAAGGATAACAGAGCTCTGAGTCACAGCTCTACTCTCCCATGTGGGCATGAGTCCTCTCTCTTCTTTAGAAGGACTTTGCTAATTCATCTATGTCTGTCTGCCTGCCTGTCTATGAATATTCAGTGGGCCCACTTACATGTATGCATGCTGGTGGGTGGCATGACTTTGCCATGACTGCCACAAATGGTTTGCCTGACACTCTAGGTCTGGACAGGCTATGATTTGCTGACTCCATACCTGCTCCTAACGGGAACAGACTTTCTTCTTTTGAGCCGTGGTCTATTTGCTGAACCAAACCCCTTCAGACATGACCCATAAAACTGAAATAATGAAATGCTCACCATTTGGCTTAGTCAGCCACATTTGGAGCTGTAAATCAGAATCACGTCCACTTCAGGTGGTATGAATGCAACCCAGCAATCAAACACACATTCAAGAGAGGACATAGGGATACAATAATAATCCGAGACTCTAACATGAGGTCTACCCAGGACTAGTGTCTGCAGTGTCCAACATAGAGCATAAGAGCCTCTACTTAAAGAATCAGTAAATCAAAGAGAAGAATGTACCCCATTGTTTTTCAGATATAGCCTTGAATTTGCTTTATCCCAACATAAATTTAAATTCTGGAAATTGACAAAGACAATAAATAACTCACATTTGAATCATAATTCTCCTTTAAATTGAGTGTTTGAACTCAGATCCAAGTTTCAAAATATAATATTTTTTTAAAAACTGTTCTCACACTCTTTCCATATTTGTCATCTTGAAATCTGATGATGTGAATGAACAAAATGGAAATAGTAACCGAAACAACTTCCTTACGCTATTCTTTTTTTCACTGAGCTTCATTTATTTACAGATGGCCAAGTGGCTATGAGGGCATTTGAAACTTTCCTAATATTAAGAAGTGAGCTTTATCAAAAATTTCAAAGAACTGGTTTGTGTTTCAGAATTCCACAGATGATGTGCCTTAAATTGAAACAACCACTGTGGAAAGTCTTAAAACATATGCAGGCAAACAAAGGCAGAAACAAGTCATCTAGGAGTGGGAATGCTATGGTTTTCACTGATACAACTAACACTGTTGGTGAAATTTGACTGAAACAACAAATAATCTTTAATATGCTGTTTTGTTAATGGTTCCCAGTAAACAAAAATATTTTTTAAAGAACCCCAAACATTATTTTTTCCCATCTGACTTGCTACAGGAGAATTTATAATGTAGCAAATATAATAAATTTTTTAAAAAGTTTCTGGAAATAAAGTGATTGAGTAAAAATTCAAAATAAGGTTTAAAAAATGAGTAGATATTTCACCAATTCAGACACTATCTCAGCTGCTGAGTCTCCTGACACTAGTTAGAGGACCCAGCTGCTTCACAATCAAAGCCACAAGTCTAAGAACCTCACATTCCAGAAGGGACTCTCACATCAGACTCCTACCAGGGACTGGGCATGCTAGTACACATCTGTAATCCCAGCTACTCCAGAGGCAGAGGTAGGAGGATCATGGTTTCAGGCTACCCCGGACATAGTAAGCCCAAGATCCTACCTCAAAAACAAAATCTAAAATCAAAAGAACTGGGGGAATGGCTCAAGTAGTAGAGTATTTGCCTAGCAAGTGAGAGGCCCTGAGTACCTCAAAAAAAAAAAAAAGGCTCCTATCAGCCTCACACAGCTGTGCAGCGTTGGTTAAAACCCAGATGAAGTTCCTTAAAAAGCTTCAAGGTATGAGACACATAACACTTCTGATCTTGTCTATAAATTTCCATTGATGAAACTGCCCCTCTCCTTCCAGACCAAATTGCATGTATGAAAATACCTTACTGTCTTTCCACACCTGAAATAACCCTCCCTTCCAACTTGTTAACAACTGCCAAGGCTTCTCATTGGCAGATATCAGTTCTCACCACAAGTCCAATACCAAGAAGCTGAAATAATGGCCGATGTGACTCTGCCCCCTCCTAGCATTTGAAAATTGGTTATAAGGATGAACCCTACTTATAAGTCTAAGAACAATTGTAGAACCAAGTGACAAGGAATTAGAAAAACTCTAAGCCTAATAACTAGCACGGTTTGATTTTCAGACTTCTCCTTTGGCTTTAGTAGATGAGTGCTAACCTTACCTCTTAGAACGGTGCCCAGGCATGCACTCTAAAGAAAGTCAATGGATCTCCACCTTTGTATTTGTCCACTACCCAAGACACGACTGGGCCTCTTATCTTCACCGTCCTATGCCCAACTATCTGGTGAGTACTACCCAATGCCAGGCACTGTGCTGGGCACTAGAGAGAAGAATGAGAATAAATAGGACATACACCTTGCTCTTAAAGAACTCTGGGTAGATAGAAGGACAGATAGATTTTAAGTGTAGTACAAAGATGATAATGGTTACAATAGGCAGAAACAAACTGGTAAAGAGAATGAAAGTGGGGATTGTTACCACAGCAAGGAAGTAAGAAAATTTCACAAAAGAGGCGACATCTGAGGTAGCACATAAAGATGCCCAGGGACAGAATGTTAGGACTAAAAGGAGAGCTTCCTAAAAAAGGGAGCAGAGTGTGGACAATGGCAGACTAGTGGTTCTCGAACTTTCACGCTCATAGGACTCACTTGGCAGTACTCCTTAAAATGCAAATTCCTTGGCCTCACTCCCAGATTCTACTTTCTTTTGGTCTGATACAGGGATCTGGAGATTGTGTCTCTGGTAGATCTCTAGTCACACTTGCAAAAGCACCTAGTCAGGGTCACAAAGAGGTAGGGTACGTTTGAGGGATGAGAAGAAATTCAATGTGAATGGAGCATAGATTTGAGGGGTGAGAAGTGGACTAACAGAGCTGGTCAGCCAGCACTGATTGTGACATCTCCCAGCCATCTGTGAAGCCCTAAAAATGAGATTCTGAGCAGCTTCAGAAAACACAAGCCACATCAATGCTATGCCAAGGCCTGGTTCCAGTCTACAGCAGAGAGAGGGGAAGAGCCCAGACCACCTGATGTTCCAATCCCAGCTTTACCACTTACTTACTATAGTCTAAGTGAATTATGAGTCACACTTGGGGCCTCCATTTTTCCTCTGCAAAATGAGAAGATTACAGATCGGGTAATCCTAATCTAAAAATCTGAAATCCAAAATGCTCCAAAATCCAAAACCTTTTCAGCAACTAACATGACATCACAAGTAGGAAATTCCATACCATACAAAAAAAATCTATAATACTTCTTATCCCAAGCATTCAAGATAAGGAATACTCAATCAATAACACCAAATTACCAAGATCACTCTAATGATTAATACTATAATATACAAGGAACACTTGGTATAATACACATACAATATTATAATATGATACCTTACATAGAGCAATTGTTTAATAATAATTTATTGTCTAATGTTTATTAAAATTTCAGGTAAATAGAAAAAAAAGATAATTTCACATTCGGAGTCACAGTTCGCCTACATGAGAAAGATGGAGTGCTTACCCTGATAACAGTCTCCCCTGAAGGTTGCCACACTTACATGTCACCTGGTCATCAGCACTTCAGTTTCCTTTGATTCTTCCTTCCATTTTCTACTGAGTCCCATCCCAGATCACCAGCCTCTTTCTAAAGTTGGATGTGCTCTGATCTGACATGGTTTACCTGTCCATCATCACTGCCAGAGCACCTGACGGCCTTTCACAGCCTCTGTCTCTCCAGATCACACATAATCCCAAACATCATTATTCATGAGGGCTGGTGCTGTGCTTGAATACAATTAATTTATCTTCCAGAGATACATTTAACTGACTATCCTGTGAAGCCCCTGATGTCTCTTGTTGCTATGATTTTTGAGTATGAAATTTCCCCCATAGGCTCATGTGCTGAAGGCTTGTTTCGCAATCAGTGATGCTATTTTGGGAGATTCTGGATACTAGGATGTTAGGCCTAGCTGGAGGAAGTAAATCACTGGGGACAAGTCCTTGGGGGAATCTTGTCCCAGGCCCCTTCCTGTCTGTAGCTTCACTTCCTGTCTGCCATGAGGTGAATAAGTATCTCCACATCCTCCTACCACCATCATCTTCTGCCCAAGCACATGGGGGCCAGACAACCACAGACTGAACTCCTGAAACTGAGCAGAATAAATCTTTCCTCCCCTACATTGTTCTGTCAGGTATTTTGTCACAGCAACAAGAAAAGTAACTAACACATTTGCCAATTAAAAAAAAAAAAAGCTAAAGCAGAGAAAGAGCAATCCTTGGCTCTTCAATATATTAACAATAGTGAGACCCTAAACATAGACATTCTGGAGTTTTAAGATACTTTCTTCCATTTTTCTCTCATTTGGCCCTTTCCATAACCTCATAGAAAGGAAAGTTATTCCCCTTACTGTACAGATGGGAAAATATTGAGCTGCAGAGAAATTAGATGGCTTAGTCACATGACCACTATACTCTGAAGACATAAACAAGGCCCCATAACTCCTGGTACTACTCTACGTCAACTACTTCTCATTTTCTGCTTACTTTGAGCTTCATTATGAGCATTAATGAACACTCGTAGGGTTCAGCCCTTCCGTAGAGAAGATTACAAATTTTGATGCACATGAAGTTAAATCCTGGACAGCTGGTCAGCCTAACAAATAGGTTTATTAATCTTTCTTAAGGAGGAGCCATTAATTCTAAAGACATTGAAGAACCAACTGGACCCCTTTCTGTGCCAATTAGAAACAGATTTGGAGCCACACCTAGTCATCACAGTAGATGCAAAAGAAGTCTTGGATCAGCAGGATCTGGGTTTGCAATCCTAACTTTGCCACTCAACTGGCTGCATGACCTTGAGCAAGTCCCAGAAATTCTGAGTACAATTTTTCTTTTATTTCATTTTAATGAGCTGATCACTTCTAAATTCAAGCATGATTGTACAATGATAAGCATCACAAGCTTAGCTTGAGAACCACATGGAGGTCCTAAATAATTGCTAGTCCACCTTCCCCAGGCCAGTGTCATCAAACTTTAGTGTCCTGAAAGCTTGTTTTAAAAAAAAATAAAGTCCAGCTTGCTGAGTGGCCTGATCCTCAGGGTTTCTAATTCAGTAAGTCTGGGTGGGGCCTGAGAATCTGTGTTTCTAACAAGTTTCCCCAGGTGAGGCTGATTCTGATGCTACTGGCTCAAGGACCACACTTTGAGAACCATGGCTCTAGAGCCAGACAAGGTATCACGTAGACATTAAGAGAGAAGTCACTGGCTAAAACTCTCTACCCCACAATAGCTATGCTAAGATATTGGGTGTCAACCCCTCACTCATAAGCAAAAGCAGATAGGAGAGCAGAAAGCCAAAGACCCTCGATCCTGACTCCATGTACTCAGCGTCACTGTGACATCTGGGTCACAGATAATCTGCTAGGTAAGCACTTTGTCTAAAATTTTTTGTAATTCAGACCTTTGGAAACTCTTTTACAAGGATCTCCTCTCTCCACTCCTGAAAACCTTGCTGGCTTACAAAAAGTCCCTAAAAGTCCTCTGGAGCAGCTAGACCAGTGCTTCAGTGAGATCACAATCAAAAGCTAAATTGAGGATATACAACCAAACACATAGTGGCCCTCAAAGTGATTTCTGGGTCCTGGCACCTCAGTTTCATCACCCTCTCCCAAGCTCCACCCACAAGCACACACAAATTTACAGAATCTGCAATTAGAACAGCCATTTAAGTAATGCCACACACATGGCTCATTTTTACACATGAACATTTTTCTTAAAGAGAGTGGTGGATTTTACCTCTTGAAAGAAACAACAAAACCCCAGAAAATATGTTAACCCTATTTCTATGAAGGTGGCATTGACAGTATTTTCTCTTTTGTTTCTAGATATGAAGAATACATAAAATGTGATGAACAGGCCCTGGTATATATATTGTCCTGTTCTTGAGAAGAAATTTGTAACATAGTCAGTTCCCACTGAGTCATCAATTTCCACTGTGTTATCCGATTGCTCAGCTCTGTTGGAATATTAAGCAGCCACCAGATTTTGAACTTTACATTTCCTCACATTTGGCCCTTCGATGATCAAGCTCTGTTTCTCTGTGATTATAGGTATATATCAGACCCTGGAATCAACTTTCTTTGTTTTCTCAAGACCTGGTGTATAGTGATTCTGATTTATCATTTTTACAACAGTCTCTTCCCTGCAGGCTCCAGATCGTGACAGTGGCATGCTACGATTTATGGTGGGGATTGTTGACGGAAAATGTATGCCCTTTTTGATTTTCCTTCTTCCAACACCTGGTTCTTATTTTCCCAACTCTACCTTCTGCCATTTTAAGTATTATTTACCATTTGCTGAAATGCATGGGTCTATTTGGAGGGAGATGTGTAAGGTAGAGGATGTATTTTTACAGTTGGCTATGATTTCTCCTCTTATCAACCCAATGCTGATTTTTTTTTTTTTACATTTTCTTATGCTGTCAGGGGGCTGGCATTCATATTCATTTCTCACTTGTTTTGCCTTATCTGCTACGACATATTAGTTCTCTCAGAAAGAAAGAGAAAATGCAGGCTGGGTTAAGTTCCACACAGAGGCTTGTGAATTCTGTCTGTGATTCACACTGTAGGTGGTCACCTCCCTTTCCAACCTGGACAGGTTATTTATCACTTAGTGAATGCTTCTCTCCCTCAAAGTCCCAGAGCGAGGCTAATTTTTCTTTAGAGTCTAAGAGCATTTCAGAATAACTTGGCAGAAGGTAGAGCTTATGAAGCCTGATAGGAATCTGCTTGCCAACATCAAAGAAAACTTTAAGAGGTAGGGATGAAGCAAAGATGCTCACACCTGAGAAGTGTTAGGTTTGAAAGACTGACATGTAAGCCTCTCTTCAAATCACTAGCCAATGAAGACTGTTTTCCAGCAGAAGTACCCAGGGTACCCTCTTCCCTTTTGTGCCTCCCCTAGGCGCCAGCAGATGCTGGGTGCTGTGATTTCCCATTTCCACTTTCAACCAATGTTTCTTGCATTAATCTATGTACTTTTCTAGGAGGCAGGGTCATTTGGGGATTTTTCATTGATTTATTGATTGATTTTGATGATGCTAGGGACAAACCCAGGGTCTTGTACTTGCTAGGCAAGTGCTTTACTACTGAGCTACATTCCCAATTCCCCAGTTTGGGGGTATTATTTATATGGGATATACACTTAACATATCTTCTACTTGCCCATTCACTCATTCCTGAAAACAGACATCAACTTCTTAGAATGTCATTTTTAAGTGTCGAATTTGTGAAATAGGTCAGTTCCACATGCTGTGGTGGAGACAGTTGATAGTGTCCCCGGATAAAGGGCCAAGACGCATCAGTTTTCCTAGGACAATTTCTGCCTAGTATCCCAGCATAATTATTAGTGTTTGCTTCCTTTTAACTTTCAAAAGTGAGTTATTTTGGATGAAAATTGTATAGTCCTACTATCCTGTGTCCATTCTCCCCTGCTTCCTTCCAGTAACAAAACTCCTGCTGAACTTTCTTTGATGGGACTTTTGGCTGCCCAGCTAGAAACTGCATTTCCAGATGTCCTTGTGGCCCAGCGTGACCAAGTATTTGTGTAACAAGCAAGTACATGGTGCTTATTATTTGCCAGGTACTGTTGTAGGTACTCTACAAATCTACACATTTAAGCCTCATCCTGTGAGCCAGGTGCTGTTCTTATCACCCCCATTTTAGAGAATAGGAATCTGAGGAACAGAGAAATCAGATAACCTGCACAACTGCCAGAGCTGGGGTGTCAACTCCAGTGGTCCAACTTCAGCATCTGTGCTCTTAATCTGCCCCCTCCAAGGGTGACCAAGTGTTAACCAGTGGGGTATGACAGGAAGTGATGCAGGTAATCTCCCATCTAGTCCTGGAATGGAATCACCTCATTGATTACTGTTTCTCTCCTCATTCCTTTAGGCAGGATTTTATTTGATGGAACACTTGCCTGTCCATCTAGAAACTATAGGAGTGGGAAGTTGGTGCCAGTGAGCACACAGCCTGAGCCAAGGCTCCAGGAGTTGGAGGAGTCACAGATAGAGTCCCATGGGATGGTATGCATGAGCCACCATAAACCTGTCCCTTAACTTATAGCCACCTCCCCACTTCCCAAAGTTAGATACAGTATATAGGAAGTGAATATATGTGAATATTGCATTCCAGTATCAAATCAATCATGTCAACCAGAAACAAACATTTCTCCCAGTTGGTCCTAAGATTCCTGTCTATTCTGCTAACTGTTCATATACCATTATCAAGGAGATTTCACCCTATTCCTGTATTTAATTATAGATACAGAAGTTTTCCAGGACACACAGACATGAAAGAGAATACACCGAAAGAAGGCAACATCAGTTATTACTCTCAGACATCTAAGTGTTATTGTGACCTCAACCTCAGCAAAGGACTCACCAGAAAGACTGTCCTCTCCCCCTGTATGAAATAGCACCTTGTGGTTTGTGGGTATAGCCCAGTGGTAGAGTGTTTGCTTAGCATGAAATAGTACCCTCTTCCCTGGCATGGGCAGCTCCTCCCATCTTCACATTTAATTTTCCTCAATAGCATTAATCACCATCTGACATATGTTAATTTCTTTATTTGTAGCCCATCTCACCTGGATGACAATGTCATTGGAGGAGGGGCTGTGTCTGCTTTTGTCATTGCTTATCCCCAGCTCCCAACAAAGCCTGATAAGCTACAGAGGCTTGATAAACACCAATTGGATAAAAGAATGCAGGAAGAACAGACTTTGAAGAGTGGTAGCTACATGACTTTTGAACCACTTAACCTCCCTAGGTCCCATGACAATAGAATCTAAAAAGGTTGTTGTGAGAATTAAAAGTAATAACATATGTCTAATATAGAGATTACCCTCTAGTACATGATAAAGACCCAATATAATAATAATAAGTAATTCAGTGTTCACTATGTACAGGCTCTGTGCTATACGCTATCCCACCTTCTGGCATCATAAAAGGAGTCCTGGTTCAGCCACAGGTCTCTTGCTTTGTCTGGTCCACTCTCTGTAATTTCCTAAGAAAAACCAGAGTGCAATTTCCTGAGGTAAACAAACCCCAACCCTCTCTAGTAAAACCCAGATCAAGAGCCCCTAGAATTGTTCTTGACTTTGATTAGAAAAGACAAAATAGCATTTATTTTAGGATTAGCACCATGTCTTGTGTGTGAGTTACTGGCTATTTGTTGCATACCTCTTTTGTCTTTTGATACACCTTAAAGATCATTAATGGCCTCTCGTCCACTTTTAATCTTAGGAGGCAGTCAAGTTACTCCCTCTTTCTACACTTCACTCCATCAGACCCTGAAGAGTACATGAAGACCTACAGGTTAAATCTTATACTCTGGAACAAGGTCATATCTGACACCTAGGAAAGTAGTAAGACTTCCTCCAAAAAGATAACTCGATCTATAGTGCTAGAAATAGCAGATGTTAAGCATGCACGCGCACACACACGTACACACACACACACACATCAGGACAAATTTCAAAAGGAAAAAAATCCACAGCCAAGCTCTGCGACACTTAATTGGCCACTTTCAACTAGTATTTCAGAGAAGAATGCTCTTCTTGTCCATATCATGATTCAAGGCCTCAGCAATTTCTAATTTTAACATCAATGGAACTAGAAGTGATCTAGAGGATAATGACTAAAGGAACAGCAGTAGCAGTTACAAATTTGAATAACCACAATACATAAAAACTATCAAATGTTTTACATTTGGTATTTCTAATATCACTTTTCAATCTTACAACATATAAACAAGCTACTGTTGTTACTGTGGTTGTTATATCCATTTTATAGATAGGGAAACTGAGGCTCTGGAAGTTGCTGCTTGCACTCTAGACTCCACAACTACTGAGGAACAAAATGAGTTCTAATACAGATCTTTGTAGCTCCAATGTCTATACACTCTCCACTGAATCTTCCAGCCCTTGACCTCTAATAATCACTAATAGGAGAAGAACTCACACAACATTGCCAGAGACCTCAATATTATAAATCAAACACTTGTTTTCTAAGACAATTGTTCAAACTTTATCTAAGATGAATTGGTTCTCCAGGGGACATCCTCAGGGATAAATGTGTGATTTCAGGACCCATGCAGTAAATGTGCCTGAAGTGATCATTTCAGTATATGGGGAGGAGCATTCATGTTAGAAATGTCTCACTGGTGAGTCCCTTTCTGTAGTCTAGCATCCTTTGGGTACATATTTTTGAGGGCCAAAAGCAAACATCTTTGCCTTATTCTACTGACCCTCTCTGCATCCTTTGATTATACCCAGGGCTGAAGTGATGAAATCAGGGCAATAAGTAGATGTGACTTGAAGCTCCTGAATCTCATAAGTAATTTTTGTTGACAAAATATTTGCTAAGAAGTTGTCCTATGTTATTATTATGGACAGAAGAAAATTTGTGGATGGTAGGTCTGGAAATTTTTGACCCTTGGCCCTGGTTTACTAAGAGTGCTAGAAAACATGCCCTCAATGGATATCTTAGCTAAATTAATAGAGTACTTTCAGGGGAATTTTTTTAATTTTAACTAAAGAATTAATGAATTTTGAGTTAATTGAAATGCTTTTTCTAGATGTTAAAAACAACATCAAAAAGTTAACATGAGTATAAAGATCTGTCCAACCTTAGCAGATAGAACTACTAAGAATGGAATTTGGAAACATGGTTGTCTCCAGACCTATTTCTATCATTTCATAATTCTAGAATAACTGCCCCAAAATCTGTACATGTACAGGTAGCCAAGGTTCTTAACTGTGGCTACATATTTGCATGATCCAGGGAGCATTATAAGAATAATGGCGGCTGAGGCAGGAGGACTGTGACTTGAGATCAGCCTGAGCTACACAGTGAGACCCTGTTTAAAAAAACAATACAATAAATAAATAAATAAACATTAGTGCTACCTGGAACCCTCCCCTTAGCAATTCTGAATTAATTGGTCTGAAGGGAAGTCTAGATATCAACACTGGTTATAAGCATCCCAGGTGATTGATTGGTGGGCTTGGGAACCACCATTCTAGATAATTACTAAGAGTTACTGATCTAGAGTTACCAAGATTCAGTAACTTTGTCCCTATCACATGGTTGTAACTGACCCTGGCTGAATAAAGCTTCAGAAAAAAAAAAAAATCTCTTACTGCCAGATTTGTTTCTCATTTATTCTAACTGGTATGTTACACTTTGTCTGAATTATGTACTTTACTCTTCCAATTGGGTTCAAAATATACATTATGTGTGACAATCCAAACTTCTCTCAACACTATGACAACATTAGCTCATTGAGTAATCCCTTAGAACATTACACTAGCTTTTTTGTTCATAAAAAGCAGATTAGAAGGACATAGAATTCACTTCTGGTTTGATGACTAAGTGAAGGCAAGTAACTATAAATTCTCCATCTTCAATTTGCAAACCAGACTGGTTATAATATTTAATGTCTTTGAAATCCTCAAAAAAACTGTAGTATAACACAAGCTGGATTAGAATCACAACCTGCTGTCAACAGGTTGCCCGACTTTTAGCAAATCATGACCCTTCTCTGAACCTATGCTTACTCAGCTATAGAGCAATGGATTTCTTCCAACCAGAATAGTTGTTGAGTCAAATTCTCTCCCAATGTTGAAAAAGTTCTACATCTAACATCATGGCCTGGGGGTAGAGCTCAGTGGTAGAATACTTGCCTAGTGTATACAACCACCTGGGTTTGGTTCCCAGAACCATAAAAAAAAAAATTCTCTTGCCACCTCACTAAAAGAGCACCTTCACCAAGCCCTACAAATCCTCTACCCTGCCTTAAATTTTAATGATCAAACAAGAGAAGAGCAGCTCCTACATTTCAAAATCAGAGAAGAGTAGCTTTGGTTAGTCCTTTGAGACAGACAAATACCTTCTATAAATGTACTCTGAGACTGCTCAAGTCTAGTAAATTAGACTTTTTTATCTGAATTTGTGCTTTCACTGAAGGACCCACTTGAGAGACTCCCAAAACCACAGAGAAGGAAGAAGACAGGTTGATAAGCTACTTCATTTGTTCTCTCTATACACATGAAGCTTGTCCAGAAAATACAGTGTAGTTCTGTGTTCTTCAAGTATATTAAATGAATTTTAAGAACCTTGTTTGATCGAAGGATCCATGACATATTTGTTGAGTTATCTTCATCAAGTCAACCCAAATTTTGGTTTTGCTGGACTCTTCTCAGTGCCTGTGATTCATTTGCTTATGTGTCCTCAAGAGATTGTTTTCAATACTAACTAGCCCTAATTCCTTTAGTCCTTCCTTACATGACCTCAATGTCTCAATATCCAAAACTCCTACTGAACCTTCACCAAGTCCTACAAACTCTCTACCCTGCTTAAATTTTACTGTCTCCACTGAGCTCCAGATCAACTGCCTGCCAAACATTTTCATAACACCAATTTTAACATGTCCCCATTTTGGTGGCCCTCTTCTAATGTTACTGATTTTCATAAATGTTACTTCTACCCACCTATCTGCACTAGCCAGGAAACCAATCCTACAGCCCCTTTTCCCTTAATTTATATCAAACATTCACCAAGATTTTGTACCTAAGTATGCTATGAAATCTTCCACTTCTCTTGATATCCAGTATCCAAGCCCAAAGGGCCAACCATTCTTTTCTGAACGCTGTAAGAACCCAAACCCATCTCCCCAGATCCACTCTGCACAGCAGCCAGAGTAATCTTTTTAAAACATTTATCAAATCATGACATTTTTCTGTAAAATTCATCAATTCCCAGTGCTCTCAGGATACTCACTTCCTTAGTAGAATCTTCAAGGTCCTGAATAACTAGCCCCCTTACCCTCTCACCATCAAATTCACAACCACAAACATGCAACTCTAGTTACCTAAGTGTTATAAAGAAAAACTAAAGTGCCAGAAGAGTATATTCTGAGGAGAGGATTCTGAAACTGCCTTCTTGGTTTCCTCTAATGAGCTCTTTTTGCCTCAGTGGCTGAATTCTCCTCTGTGTGTCCCATCCTTCCTTTCAGCCATATTTGTACTCCCTACAAAGACCTAACTCAAATTTAACCTCCATGAAGCCTGCAGGAAGTCTGAAGGCAGAACTAATCACACTGCTGTCTCTGCAGTCATATCTCTCCCATGTGCACTTCCCTCATGTCTGTCTGTCTTCATCACTAAACTGGGAACCCATCAAGAATTCAGTACCATCCCCTCCGGTACACATCCTCAACACATTTTTACCAATCATATGAATTGAAAAATAAATGAGCAAAGCCATTCTATGACATCTTTTAAAGAAGTGATCCACAAAATATAATATGCATTAAAATTGGTTGGGGCTCATGATAAAATGCTGGCTCTGATTTGTAGGCTTGGGGTGGGGCCTGAGAATCCACTTTTCTAAGAAGCTCCTTGGGAATACTGATGCAGCCAGCTTAAGAGCCACACTTTGGGGAGGGAGGCCTCCATTCAGGACTCTGATTATGAAGGACAAGAAAGGAAGGCGAGTTGAGAGCTCTTCTGTGTAAACTAAGCAAACAAAAACAAAATAGGTCTGCTTCACATTTAGTCTACCAAGTATGCATGACACCTTGACAATAACCAGCTTCCTAAAGTGCTAGAAAGAAACAGCCATTGTTATAACCTTTCCCCAGCTGGACAGCCTTAAAACAACTGGCTCTCCAGGTCCTCAGGGAAGCTCTAACTGAAACTGATTCTTGGCTTCTGCTTCCAGAAGCCCAGTGTTTCCAATGGCAGATGGCTGAGGTGTGCTCCTTTGTCATCTCTGCACAGGCCCCCAGCCATCCTGCCAAGAGTCAGTGGCACAGGACAGCTCAGTTCCTCTTTCCCCTCCCTATCCTAGGCTACACCCTTGGCTGCCATTCAGGGCTCTATAACCTGACCAACGTCTCTGAGAGAGGCCAAGGCAATGGTTTGGCTGCTTTACCAGGTCACCATACACCTCTGTCAGCCCAGCATCCTCCATGTTCTGACAGCAGCCTGCAAGGACTCACAAAGCCCCCTGAAAGGCAATTCCAGTTTTAGTTAAAATTTTTCCGACCCTCAGAATTCTGAGATGTTACTAAGGATTTACAAGTTGTTTTAAGGCTGTTTTAAAGACAAACCCACAGTATTTACATAGATATATGGGATTGTGTAAAGTTCTGTGTGGTTCTTTATAAAAGATGCAGTATAAATGTTCTTGTATTACTAGGAGGATTATATAAAAGATGTTAAAACATATTTTGACCAAGCAGTGGTATAGAGGGCCACAGAATATAATGTATTCATTGTAAAGAAATCCCCACCAGAGACCTCTGGAATCTTACATTGATTGAGTTGTGTTGGAGCTGAAACACATTGAAAATTTTCCAAATGGTAAAATATTAAATATGCTCTTTTTTTAAATATTTACCAGTTAAACACTAAAGTACTGTAACTGGCGGACCTTTCACAGCAGTTTTTGTTCTACTTTTCCAAAAGCAGCCAAAAAGGGATTGTTTTCTTTCAAAGGATTGTTTTGTCTTTTAGAAAAAAGAAACGACTTATTTTGAGCCTAGAACTCCCCCCACTGCCTATGCAATAACATTATAATGGCAGAATAATAACTATAAACAGTGCCCTAGGGATTTAGTTGGCTACAGCAAGCAACTCTAGGAGCCAATTTCAGTGCTTTTCTTAACTACATCATTGCATTTTTGTCTGTGAGTGGATAAGAAGAGTCTCCTTTCAGAGCAGGTTGATGGAAAGTGCTAATTGTTGACACATTAGCTAATTGTTACGATTAGCCCCTGAGCTTTTTTTTAAATTTTAATTCTAGAAGTCAAGATCTCAGCTGTGAAGTATAAAGATGCTTTATGGCAACAATACTATGAAAATATTCAAACAATGAGAGGCTAATCTTCAGAAGCATTCAATCCGGTGGCAACTAGACTTCCAGGCCTTTAAAGAACAGACAACCCTAAGGAAAAAAAAATATCCTAACTGCTGCATCCACCCAATATTGCAGACATAAATGTTCTGGGGTTATCATCAATGATCTGTTTTTACAAATCCACTATGTCTTTGGAAAATTGAAGCAACTCCAAACCAAATAGACCACGTGCAAGCCATCGTGCTCAATTGGCTATGGAGGCAGCTTGGAATCTGTGATAAGTGGGCCTGGAAAGCGCCACATGTGGAGGTCAGTCTTGTTTCTCTCTCTCTCTCTCTCTCTCTCTCTCTCTCTCAACCTCTCTCTCCTAAAAGTCAACGTGGAGCACTTTGAAATTGGGGTTATTCTCATCTACAGCTCATCTGAGGATTCAACAAATTATGAACACTAAAGTCTGTCTGTTCTTTAATATTTAGAAAAAAAGGAAAGGAAAGCAAATGAAGTAGAGAAATTAGCAAGAAACCAAATTGCAGGGCTCAGTTCCTGGCTCTGGCCACTCAGTGAGTCGTTATTCTGTGCCTTATCGATCAGATGCGGAAATGCAAGCAAATATTTACTATTCACTGTAAGAATAAACTGATTTCATATAAAATATATGATCTGACTAAATTTCCATTCAAAAATAATTCCAGGCAACTATGAAAATTAAAGCATAATTTTATCATGATAAAATGTGTTTGCTGTATAATTTAACAAATGGAAAAAATACAGACAAGGCACCTTCTTAAATAATCATTACTTTTAATCTTTCCTGTATACAATAATTATATTTTACAACCCATCCATTCATTAATATCTTTACATTTCTTCCTATAGTGATATATCTTTTAAATTTTAAGTATAGAAAAAAATCAGTTTTAAAAAAATAATCTTTATTTTGTTTGCACATAGTTTGACTATTTTGAGTCACTTAACTGGTTACTAACTAATTAACTCAGACATGTTGTTTATAAGATTAAATGTGATAATAAAGCAGTGTCTAGTACCTACTTGTAAATGTTAGCTGCCACCATCCTCATCATCATCAAAGTGACAAGTAACAGGTCAAATACTTAGACTTTCATTTATACAAAATGGTACATGTTCCCAATTAATGTAAGATGTAACACAGTATTGTAGTAGCTTCTAAATTTTTGTCTTCTTTTACTTTTGGTAACTCATGACAAGTCAACGCTTTACTGGCTACCTGTTCCATACTAGGCACTCTGCTTTGTGGCTTAGACTAGCACTCTGTGCACATATGCAAACTGAATTGAAGTTAAATATCTAAGAAACAAAAAACCCTAGTATTTCCTCCTCAACTTAAATGCCTCAGGGTTAAAATCCTTAGATCCTAAAGGGAAAATAAGGCAAAAATGACCAAAGTAAGAGAGAAATCTTGGGAAAGACCTTTATGTAAGCCCTTAGAAAGGTTTGCCTTAACTAGACAAAAAATAGCAACAGTAACATCAACAAAATCTTCCTATCCTAAATTTAGAGTAATGAGTGATAATTTTATCTTTCCATCTTGTTAGAACCTTTTCAGGTTCTCCACAATTTCAACCACATGTTTAAATTTTCACTTTGCTTTATTTCAAAAATCATAACATGAAGATTTTTGTCTCATTGCAAGTCCTCCCTCTAACATGAATGCCATTGTGCTGAGGCATATAACCAACTCTCAAGTCTGTGCCAGAGACCACAGAAGCACATCCCTTCCTCTTCCACACAGGACCTGCAGCCACTCGCTCCTGCCCACCCCTCTAGTTTCTGCACAGCTCTTGCCTCCTGCTCAACAAACCACTTGCTTCTGTTTTTTCTTCTTCCTCTCCTGTTTTCTTCATTTTAAGTTACACTCAATAGGAATTATTTGAAATTTATATATATATAATTTATATATATAATTATATAGAGAGAGATGTCTATGTAGATATATATCTATGTATGTATCTATCTATATACATAGACATATGTCTGTGTAGATATCTATCATCTCCATATAGAGAGAGATCAAAATTCTCACCAATGAAATTTGTATTAAAAAATAAAGCTTATATAAAGACAGTGGTAGGTCAAGAAGGAATTACTGTGAAGCAATTACTTTAAAAGAAATAGCCTCCTTGAGTTGAGCCAATAATTTGTTTTCTAGCTGAATTCAACTTATTTTCCTACCAAAACATAGATTCATTCTAGCTTCTACATGTATCATTGCTATGATACTCTTATTTCTAATTCTTTAGAATTTTTACATCTAAAAACATAGGTATATTTCACTATATACACTCTTGTGCATTTTTGTCAATTCCCATCCATCTATTAACTTACCTTAAGAATAATAGAAGAACAAAATCCCTGAACATTTAAACATGTTTCCTGAAAATTACTAAAGGCTTTATAATATAACTACAAAATATATAACTTTCTATAAATAAAAATACATATTTATCAATGAAAACAGAGCAAAGTTAAAAATCACCTGTATCTACGCTCCTCACCTAAATATGCAGAAGTAGTAAATGACTTTTCCAAGTGACTTTTATGCATCAGATGGTGACAGGCCCATACAGTTGTTCATGCTGTTCCTTCCATGTAAAAGAGAATAGCGCATGGGACTGTCCACTTCAAGATGCAAGTCTCCTGATGGTGTGCTGGACAAACAGCCCAGGGCATGAGATAAGTCACATCACACTAGTTATTAGGTATTATATTTCCCTGTCTCCAAATTTACAAGAAAAGGAAAATGATATAATTCAATCAAGATTCATTGTAAAAGGTAGGGAGCAAGAGGAAGAGGTGGCCCTAACAATGTATATACATATGAATAAATATTTTAAAAAATAGTAAATACATAAATAAATAAAAATAAAAATAAATCAGTAAAATAAGTTAAAATCAACTCCAAAAAAAAAAGATTAGTTGTAAAATGGTTTGTTTTTAAAGGAACTTTTCAAATTGGTATGTCCCATGTCCATAGGAGCTATCAGGTATGTGACAAGGCTACCAAAAGAACATGAATTCAACATTATAATATTTAATACAGTATAAATCTTTCATGAAGACAAAAAATACAATCATCTCTCTGTTGAAGATGCTCAAAGAGGGTCATGCTGCACATTCAGTATGCTTGTGGACAGACAGAAGTCATGTTCTAATAAGGAACAAGCATGGGCTTTGAAGGCAAACTAATCTGGGTTTCAGTTCCACTTCTTGAACTCTCTGACATTGGCAAGTTATTTAACAAGCCTGAATCTAGTTCCTCACTGTAGCAGTTTGAATAGATAGCATACCCTAAAAAGATACATTCATACTTTAATCTCCATATCTGTGAATATGGCCTTATTTGGAAACGAAATCTTTGCCTATGTAATTAAATTAAGGATGTCAAGATGAGGTCATCTTGGATTCATGGTGGGCCAGGATTGTTAAAAGAAAGAAGAGAGAGATTTGAGACCAGAAATCCAAGAGGAGGTCCATGTGTCTCAGTCACTTGTGTGCTGCTATAACAGAATTCCTGAAACCGAGCAACTTATAAAGAAACAGAAGTTCACTGGCTTACAGTTTTGGAGGGTGGGAGATCTAAAGTCCAGGTACCAGAAGGTTTTGTATTTGCTGAAGCCAATCTCTTCTTCTAATCTGGCACTTTGCACTCTGAATCCTCCAGAGGGAAGGAAGGGCAAGTGTTTACAAAAAGGACCAAGAAAGCATACACACTACCAAAGTCCTTTTATCAAGGTATTAGTCACACTCAAAATGGTTGTGTCTTCCTATCCTCACCTCTTACAAGCCCTACCTGCCAGTACTGTTATATTGACAATTAAACTTTAACACAAGCTCTGGAGGGGACAAAAATGTTCAAGCCATAGCACCTTGTGGAGGCAGAGATAAGAATTATACAGCCCCAAGCCATGGGCCACCAAGGGTTTCCAGCAGTCAGGAAAAAGGCATGTCTTCCCCCAGAGCCTCTGGGAAGCAACCAGTCCTACAAACACCTCAGTTTTGAACCTCTGATCTCCAGGTCTATAAAAAAAAAAAATTTCTGTTGTTTTAATCCACCAAGTTTGAGGTTATTTGTCTTGGCAGTACTAGAAAACTAATACACCTGTATTCAGAATTTACCTCCCAGGTTGCCATGGAGATCAGATGAGATGATCACAAAGTGGCTAGCACATGACTTGCTCGATGAAAGTTGGCTCCCTTTTTCTGCCTCCTCCGTCTGTGCAGTGAGAACAGGTGTAATGCAGTTTCTTTTAATGAGGATTCAGGGTCACTATCAATTACCATCTACGTCTAGAGGACATCTCTAGTGCCTCCCATCCCATTTGTCCTGCTAAGAAGTACCCTGGCCTCTCTCTGGTGGCAATGTTTGAGTCCAGCTTTTCTGCCACATCTACCTCACTGCCTGGCTTTCCACATGGTACTCTGGCTTCCTAAGCTGGTGAGATGGAAAAGTGACTCTACAGAGAGGGCTGATCTGATAATAGGAGTCTGGTCCTTGTCATCCCAGCATGCCAGTTCATGTCAGTGTCTTTCTGTGCCTCTTTTTTGGCCCTGACATACAACCCAAAAGATTCAATGGATTCAACATCCTTTCTCTTTAGGGCTTATTTACTCTTTAGTTACTATTTTTATTGACTGAGAGGTCAATACCAAGATATTAAGGCCTTTCCAATTCAATTTCATTATCTTATTTTCTCCTTTAAGTGAAAAGAAAATATATCGCTTATTTTTAATTCACTTTTTTATTTTCATTTCCTCTGGAAGATGCATAATCTAATGGAAAGAAAAATAAGAAACCAGACCTTATTCAGTCCTAAATCAATACTAACTAATGATATGGCTACATATCAAAGCAAGACACACACAACACATGCACAAAAGGAAAAAAATCCTTACAACACACTGGAAAATTGCAAACCTAATCTGAAGTCATATCTCTTTAGAATTCCATCTTTTCCCCCATTCACTTAATTCAGGAGGAAACTATGTGGGGTAGCTTCCCAATTCTTTCTCACTGGTATATTTTCTTTGTGTACTCCTAATCTCCTGCCTGCAAAATAAAGAAAAGCAGCAGCCATGATTGCTTGGTCCAATATAACTCATTGAGATGCAATTAATGACTGTTGAAAGACAAAGCATTTTTGCTTCCCTGTAACACAAAATCTAAAAATTAAAGGGGCCTTTTAAAAGCTTAATCGTTCCCTTTGCAGAAAGAAATAAACCTCCTGCACCATCTTTCTGTTCTTCCTTTATTTAGGCAGATAAAAAGTTGGATCATTTGGGAGCCACAGTACAACTGTATGAAAGGGACAATGGAGAACGTAGCTACTTCTAACACTGGCATGGAATGTAAGAGGAGTTAGAGTTCCTGCCCCTGCTTGCTGAAATGCTGTCTCTAGCCTGAGTATAGACAATCTTCACCACTCCAATCCAAAGGAAAAAAGGAGAGCAGTATGATTAATTAGTACTATTTTATTCATCCTATAGCACAGATGTTTTACATACGTTACTACATTTGATGCTCACAAAACTGTTAAGATACAGATGTTGTTATTTCCATTTTACAAATGTAGTAACCGAGGCTTAAGTAATGTGGGTCACCCATCATTGGGCCATAAATAAATAAAACTGACACCTGTCTCTTGGTAAGGTAACCGAGAAGAAAGGATTCAGGAAAAAACAAAAGAAAAACAAAAAATGGACATGTTGTTTATTTTTAGGTGCCCAAGCAGTATTAAAGAAAGATAGCTTCATTGTAAGCACAGAAGAAAAAAAACTTCCTGGGCTTAAATCTGATTACAACACAATTTAAATCCACTGAAACTTATCCTGATATCAAAAGACAAGCTTTGCATACACCAGTTCTGAAAGCTTTGAAACCCTAGTCTTGAAGCAGCAGGTGTGGACTCCATTGACTTGCTCGGGAGGGCAGCCACACACCCAGTTTCACAGCCTGCCTAGGATTTTACACACATCCTTTATTCATCTGTTTGAGGCCCACCTCATCAGAGAAGAATATAGAAAAGATTGCATGCTGCCAGATTTTCAGCACAGTTTTCAGCAAGGGTTATTATGATTATCAACAGGACCTCCATTTTACCTTGCCTCTTACAGGCTTATCAGTGAAGAAGCTTTCTGGGCCACCCTGGCGGTGTCCTGAAGCAGATTCAAACCTTGCATAAGAAATAGCCTTTGCTATGCCAGGGATGGCGATGCATAGCAGGAGGCTGAGGCGGAAGATCGTGAGTCCGAGGACAGCCTGACCTGAATAGCAAGACCCTGTGTTAAAAAAGAAAAGAAATAGCCTTTGCTTTTAGAGGGCTTACAATCAAGTGGAAGAAACTACCTACTTAAAGCAACTACAATTTAACCCTCACTTTTCTAGCAATACACCTGTCAGGAAAGAAGAGAACCCAGTACAAGTTGATGAGATTGGGGGAAAACAGGGAGGAGAGGGTAGGTTGAGGTAGAGCTTGAAAGATAAGAAAGAAGATATGAGTAGGAAGAAAATCAAGGTGGGAGAGGACAAATGGAATTGAAGACAATCATAAAAACTTCATGCTGTTTGTATAGAAGGAAGAGAAGAAAATATTAAACAAAATTAATAAATCCAGAGTTGTATGACTGGATCTCTTTTTAGGTCAACATGTCCCACTCACATCCTATACTTCACCCACTTCCACTTTGACAGAGGCCTAAGAAAAACATCTCTAGCATGGGATTGTTAGAGGCTTATTTTACTGACCTCAAATACTTTCCAGAGCTATTTTACACAGAGGGTAAATAAGTTTTAGCTCCAAGATTAAAATCTAGTTGTCACCCATCTCAATGAACAAGTGAACCGGTCATTAAAACTGTTCACTGAGATCTCCTAGTGAAGGAACAGAATCAGGCTACACCAAGACAAGGAAATCAAGATGAATCCTGGTAAATTTCCATGATCTACCTAGGCCATCTGCTTGTGCTCAAGAAATAAACATTTCAGTAAGCCAGTGACAGAACAAAATCCTTGGAGGCTTGCTTCTTTAACCAGAAATCTGTGGATATAATTATGCACACAATGTGCCACAGCTCACAAAAGTTTATGACTGCTTAGAATGAAATCAAAACAGGGGATCATTCTGTGAACAGGAAAGTTTCCACCAGATTTCTGGCATGAAAAACAAATGTAGTCTTTATAAATGAGAGATGATTTTCTTTTTCTTTTGTAAGTATATCTTTGATAGGGAGGAAGGATGGCCACTGTCAGTCATATAACTAGTTGACAACTGATTTAGCCTAAGTCACCCACTTATTTTGACCCTGTATGTCTTGGCCTCCTCTCCAATGTCTACCTCATCCTGCTCCATACACTCTGCCCTGGTCTTGGCACACCTAGCTCCCCACTGACAATCGTCCCAAAATAATTCAATAATGGCAGCCAAAAGAGAAGACAAGTAATAGAAGGAAAAAATAAATATCCATACATTCTTTTAAAAGTCAACTTTGAAATGCCAAAATTTTCCATCAGTTCAAGAGAATCAGTTGTCTTGGTTCAAGCAGTTTACATCAGTAGCTGAGACAAAGGTTTTCAAAATGTTTATGAACAATTGCAAATCTTTACTATGAATATTGAGTCTAAATGACTCCTCTTTCTTTTTCAATTAAATAAGATCAAGTGGTACAGCACATGCCTAGCAAGCATGAGGCCCTGAGTTCAATCCCCAGTACCATAAAAAAAAATTTTAATTAATCATCAAAGATTAAGCCCTTAAATATTTGGAAATAGTGCAGCAACTATGTAAAATAGTTTAGCAGGTTTACAAAAAGCTATACACAGAATTACTATATGACTCAACCATTCCATTCTTAGGTACAGAGCCAAGCTGGCTGAAAACCTAGGCCCACACGAAACTTGTTAAAAAATGTCTACCTCTGTGTTATTCACAATACTGGAAAAAAAATGAAACAACCCTAGTGCCCCTCAAAAGATGTGTTGATAAACAAAATCTGGTATCTCTATGAATGGGAAATTATTGAGCCATCAAAAGGAATGATACAGATGAACCTTGAAATCATTGTGCTAAGTAAAAGAAACTAGTCAGAAAAGACCACATAATCTGCAAGTCCATTTATCCAAATTTCTACAATAGGTAAATCTATTGAACAGAAAGTAGATTCGTAGCTGCCAGAAGCTAGGAGGCAAGAGGAGGCAGGGATAATGACAAGTGACTGCTAAGCAATATGGGAGATATGACACTTGCACAACTTTGTGAGCATGCTAAAAACCACTGGATTATATACCTTACAAGGGTGAACTTTGTGGTATGCCAATTTTATCCTAAGGAAAGAATATTTGGAAAACTTCTTAGAGAAGAAACTGTGACTAGGATTTATGTTTAGTTCTTTACAATTGGTGAAAAAATTTAACATTTCATGTATTCTTTTTCTTGTCAGTAAATATTAGAAAACACTAGAATTTTTATATTTACAAAAGTCCTTTAACCACTGTTTTATTATTGAAATAGCATGCTTATAATAATGACTAATATTTATTGGACACTTACTCTTTATCAGTATACAAAGTTCTTTACATGTATTGGTGCCTAGAAGATTGAAAGAACAACTCTAGAAGGTGAGTACTTTTCTCATCCCATTTAACATGAAGGAAACTAAGGCCTGGGGAGCTCGCAAAGGGCACACAGCTAGTGGAGCCAGGATCCGAGCCCATGCAGCCTAGGCAAAAGCTCATGCTCTTAACCACCATCCAATCCCCTATAACGCAAATAGGAAAAGGGTTAATGTAGGAAAAAATGCTAGATGAGTCACTGTAGGACCTCATCCAGAATTCTGGTCTAAGTTTTGCCATATGCAAGCTATGCAAGCCAGGGGCCTTCTGTTGCTGGCTAGATTGCGTCCCCAGATATTTAAAGTCAGAGCATGGGGGACAGAATTCCTAAGTCCCCAAACACTTTGAATCTTCTTGACTTTGTCACGAAGTCAACGGAAAACCAAGAAATATTCAGATACAGATATTCTATCATTAATATATCATGTGCAACAAGAACTTTGAACTTAGAATATTTTGTAGAAAACAGCTAAGAATTTTCAATTAAATGACTGAAATGACTTCAGCAGCTAAAAGACAGGCCAGGCACCAGACATTTTTTTAATGCAAAAAATAAAGAAATTCATTCTGTTCATGCTCCCTTATACTTAAGAAATTAATCCTTACATAATTTTTTCTTCCTATAATTGAATTCCATATCACATTCAATTCTCAACAAATAAATGCTAGGCATTTTTGAGACACTAAGGATGCAATTTCTTTTAAAGGAAAAATAAAAATTTTCCTGCTCAATCTCATTTTAGAAGAGGAGGGGGAAGGTGATGATATGCAAGCCAACAAGCCAACAAACAAGATAATTTCAGGTACTAATAAGGGTTAAGAGGAAAGTAAAGCAGGTTGATCTGATTGTAATTGGTTACTTTAATATCTATTAAAACCTAAGCTACTATAAAACAGAGATATTTGTCTGTTTTGTTCTCTATATCCCAAGCGGCTAGAGCAGTCAACGTATGTTGAATGAATTACTGAATGCTGAGTAAGCAGCACTCTCTATAAGATGGTAGAAACCATTAACTAGCCATCAAATCAGTTTCTACTATTTCCTGGGGTCATAGCTAGACTACATGTATTAGTTTGCTGAAACTTCCATAACCAAATACTCCAGACTGGGTAGCCTGAACAACAGAAATGTATTTTCTCATGGCTCTGAATACTAGAAGTCCAAGATAAAGGTATTGGCAAGTTTGGTTTCTCTTGGGGCCTCTCTCCTTGGCATTGTGTTCTTCACAGTTCCTTTGTGTTCTCTCGCCTGCTATCCTCCTAATCCCTTTTCTTATATGGACATCAGTCAGGCTGGACTTGTGCCTACCCTAAAGGCCTCATTTCAGTTTAATTTACTCTTTAAAGACCCTATCTCCAGTTATATTCTGATGTGGTTGGGGTTAGGTCTTCAGCATATGAATTTCAGATGGCAAATTAAGTCTATTGCACTACATTTCCCAGTCACCCTTGCATTTAGCTGGAAACTAGTCACATAGCTGCATCCAGTAAAATCTAAGTAGAAGAAATCTTCCTGGCATGATCCATGAAAACCTCTCCACATGATCTTCTCTTTTTGCTGGCAGGCTATGGACCCCAAGATGATACTGAAACCACCTAGTACAGATGGTAAAGCCACCAGTAGCCTGGGGCCCTGAAAATGGTAGAGCAGAACATCCCAACACACACCACAGACTGGGCCTACATTGAACTATTGCATGAGGGAAAATGTGTTGAGATGTGTTTATTATAGCAGTTAGCCTACCTTAACCAATATAACCTCCCGTATACTTTCAAACCTCTATAGTTTTCTCTAATAGCCTTTTGTTATTCCAGTTAAAATTATTTTACTGTTGTTTAAAATATTTCCCCACAGGACAATGAATTCAATCATTTTTAATGTTCTTCTTTTCCAAATTTCTTTACTTTCACTCTAAAATATATAGATGAAAACATCCAAAGTCAGGCAAAGGTCTTAAAAGGTTTCACTGTGACACTTTGGCATATCACAGATTAAGGTCTTAAACATACTATTCACAATAGCTAAGCTATGGGAAACAGCCAAGATGCCCCACCACTGATGAATGGATTAAGAAAATATAGTATTTATATAAAATGGAATTTTATTCAATTATAAAGAAGAATGAAATTTTGTTGTTTGCAGGTAAATGGATGGACCTGGAGAACATTATCTTAAGTGAAGTTAGTCAGGCTCAGAAAACCAAAGACTGGTAATATTATTGGACATGGATCACACACTAAGGGGAGAACAAGGAAACCTAAAACTTGAATGTGGTTGATGTGCTCCCTGTTGAGGAGCGAATAAAGTAATTTTAAATTAGCAGAGGCCACTATGGGAAGGGGACCCGGAAGTAGTGAAGAGGTCTGGTAGAGATGAACCAATGTGGGTTGCAATACACAAGTGCATGGAAGCAATCAATGCTAGGAATCTCTCTGTATAGTTATATTTATCTCAAACTAGCAAAAATGCTATGTCTTTCTTATTATCTCTTATATTTTCTCTTCAACAAAATCAGAGAACAAGAGAACGGGGGAGGGGGCAAACAACGTATACACATGTGAGTAAATGTAAAAATGATAAAATAAAATTAAAAAAAAAAGAAAACAAAAGGCTGCATGTTTTCTCTCAAATGTGGAATAAAGCCCCAATATAGATAGAAGCAATATTATGAAAAACAGGGTTACGAGAGAGGGTAGGTAAAAGAAGGAAGTTAAGAAGATGACTATGGTTGATGTACTTCCTATACAAGGATAAATATAGGATTTTTAAACCTGTTGAAATCACCATAAAAGGGGACTAAGGTAGAAAAATAGAGGGGATGAACCAATTCTGGTTACAATACATATGTACATGGAAATGTTACCATGAAATACCCTGTATAGCTATCTTAAACAAAAATGTCATTTCTTTTTACAAAAGTGGAAACTAAGGAAGCAAAACAGGTCCTGTTGAGAGGTGAAACCACTGGGAGGGGGAGGATATAAGGAAAGGGTGTAGGGGGGTGAATACAGTGGAGATATTATGTACTCCTGTATGTAAGTAGAAAGATGATACCTGTTGAAACTATTCTAGGAATGGTGGAGGGGGAATAAGAGAGAATGATGGAGGGGATGAATTCAACTATGACAAATTGTAAGAAGTTTTTTAAATGTCACAATGTACCCCCAGCACAATAATAATAAAAAATAAAGTATAAAAACTGATATTGCAATGACACAAAAATTAGAAAGTCCCAATATTCTTAAACCTACTGTTTCAACCTCACTAAAACTTAGCCTGTATGGGCCAACTCCAAGTTGCCAACTACTGTTGAGGCTCATATGCTAAAAATAACAGGGCACTGAGGAGTAGCTGATCAGATGGAATCTGGGCTGCTGTACTCCATGGACCAGGAACAACAAACAAGGTGAAGGAGGCAATGAAGGGGAGGTACCATTCGCTGCGGTGATCCCAGGAGCGATGGGGAATCCAAAAATAAACATTGGTTGACTCCAGTGCCCTTGAACAAGTATGCAAAGTCACTGAGTAACAGAGCCAGCCAATCTAAATGCCAATCTAGCTTCTCCTGAGCTGCTAATTCAGGTGGCCAGATATTTTACTTCTAAATAAGTTTACCAGAAGAAATATGATAATTTGACAGATTTACAGTAGTAACAGATGCCCCTGACCAATTCCAAAATGTCTAAATATTCTTTTAAGGACCCAGAATATAACTCAGAGCTTGAGTGGTGAAATCTAAGTAGCAGCCTAACTGTTCATTCCTTCCTTCATTCGTTTAGCAACATTAGTCATCCCTAATATGTGCCAGGCAGTCTACGAAGATTTAGGGACATATGACTAGTAAAACCCAGTCCTTTCCCTCAAAGATTTCACATCTTGGATTAGGCAAATGAACTGCAAAAGGAAGCACAAATTAAAATGTAGCAATTGTATTGGAATTTTGGCAAGGTACTCCAAGAAGGTCAAGAAGGAAATGATTGCCTCCCCACCAATGGAAAATGGAGGTGAAAATAAAAGTAGTTGAAAGACTCCCAAATAAGTAGAAAATTGACTTTGTCTACATTTTGGTATAAAAGAAATAAGCTTTTATCCCAACATAGGTCTAACAATGTAAAATAACTGCACTGTAGACCCATAGGTATAAAGAAACATCTAGACTTAGAGTTCCAGGAAGAGGGTCTAGACATCCTTAATTCCAATCCTGACCTTATCTGTGTCCCAAAAAAATCTCCCAGGTTTCTGAGGTATCCTTTCTCTCTAGTCATCTCCAGATAAATCTAATCCCACTACAGTTTAAGAAAAGAAAAACATACAGATCTTGGGCTCCTTAAGTATATTTTTATGCCTTTTGTATACAATATATGGAAACAATTCATCACCTATCTCCTCCCAACTACACAGTCAGTGTTTTCACCTTGGATGATTAACATTTTAATTTCACTGGTGCCTATATGCCCACTAAAAACAGTGGCCTTTTTTAAACAAAATTTAAAAAGGGTCTAAGTCATGAATACAAATGGCCTCCTCCATGTATACTTTTTGCTTCGCTCTATATTATAACTAAAGGAAATAGGTATTATAGGTGTAATTGGTTCATCAGGAAAATGACAAATTCTTTAAAATACTATCATGGAAGTGACAAGGTCTCAGGTTGTGAATACCATGCAAAATATTCTTCATCCCCTGTTACCTTCTCCAGATGGTAAATTAAACCTACCAGTACTTATTCCTATGGTGAGGACATGTATCCAGTGGGAAATGGACTGAAGCCAACACATTAACTTCCTGTAATTCAGCTGAATGATTTTATTTCCTCCCAAGGCTGACTCAGGGCTCATAGCCAGTGGATGGTGGTAGTGGTAGTGATGTTTCAGATAAGACCCTTCACATCTATTGGGAAAGATCCTCCAGTGACTTTGTCGAAGGTGAATTAAAGGTAAACCAAAGTTCCCATAATGAAATAATTCACACTGATCTTCAGAATCTCTTAAGTCACAAAATTAGTGAAAGGGGTACAGTAGTGACACTCTATAACGATGCAGTTGGTCTCCACCTGTACAACCACCACCACCACCGCATTCAGTGTGCACTGGAGTCAGTGACTTGCTTCTACCAAGGAGAATAAAAAGAAGGGACACTATGTAATTCGGAGACAAGATCATAAAAGACCCAGCTCCTTCACTCTTTCTAGGGAAAGCCAGTTGTCCTGCCATGAGAGCCCTGTGGAGACATCTGTGAGGCAAGAAGCCAAAGGCTCTTGCCAACAGCCTTACCTGAGCGAGACTGGAGGTAGACACTCCCCAGCGTTCAGCTGACTGCAGTCCCAGACTCCAGCACAGAGTGCAAGCTCATGAAGACCCAAAGCCACACTACCTTGATACATCCACTCCCAGACTGCAGACCCCTGGCACTAAAGCCCATAACAAAGGTTTGTTGCTTTAAGCTGCTAAAATTGGGGGAAACTAGTTATACCGCAATATTTGGCAAAAATAAAAAGTGCCCCCTCCCAGGATATGGGGGAAAGACCAAGAATGTCTGCATAACTACATCCCCCATCAGATCTCTCAGGCCTGAAATACAGCAAGGGCCCTTTGTGTGCAGTCAGGATAGCAAGTGGAGATTCCCCTTTTGAAATGCCCATTTTTCTTCTCCTTAAGAACCAACCAATTTCACTGTCAAAAGAAGTCTTTAAGGCCACTAAAATCTGAAATCAACCATTGAACTCCAATCACAGCTAGAAAAAAGGGGTACTTCATGGAACATAGGCACTCCCACCTCCACCTCCACAGTTTATTTTTTGTTTGTTTGTTTAGACAGAGTCTTGCTATGTAACCCACTCTGGCCTCAAACTTTTTATCTTCCTTTCTTCCCAGTGCTGGGACTGCAGGCACGAACCACCACACCCAGCCCATCTCCCTCAGTTTAAGTAGAAGCATTCCATTCTACCCTCTTAAAATTAAGTGGTCTCACAAAGCAGACACTGGAACATACTTTTTTTAACCTCAACAATTTGAACAATTGCCTTGAAGAGCAAAGCAATCCGAAGCTTTTCATCTAAAACAAGGCACCAATTACAGAAGGCAGATAATATTCTATCTTTAAGCATCAAGTATATTGTCCGTACTATATGGTGGCTAGCCATCATGGTGGATTAGCACTAAGTAAGTCCTCTGTTATAATTGTGATAAACAACGTGAATATCATTGACAAGTTTCACCCAAGTGGAGCTAATCCCTCAGTTTCATTTCTTTGTTAAATAGTCAACAGGTTCCTCATGCACAAAAGCAAAAGGCAAGAAACTCAGATTTTTACTTCAACCCATTCAGTTGAGCCAAATCTATTTTTCCCACTACTCTGTCATGTAGCTTCTAGAACAATAATACTATTTTTGACACAAAAAATATTTACTAGGAAAGATTTTAACTAGCCAAACATAAAAACAAAGAGACACATTCTCAAGGATAGACTATTGTAAAATGAAGTTATAAGTTCTTGAGATGAAGTCATAAGCTAGTCATACAAATACACATTTTCAATAACAGAATTTTTAAAAATAATTCATACCTCTGTTGACTCCACTTGTGCCATTTGCAATTTAACATCAGAAAATAATCACTCCAAATGGTTTTCCCTGCTATGCTTCACCACGGTGAATGATTCTGCCACTCACAGCACATCAGAGAATGGTTCAGAATGGCTTATTTTCCTGCTCCAATAAACTATGACTAGGCATTCAGCAGATTTTTCTTTTGTTTCTTATTATTTTGCAGAGTTGAGAAAAATATGAAAAATAAAATAAATAACTGAATGGGCCACTGCTTTCAAAATTTATTTAGTCTTTCTCATTTGTGCACACCTGTTATAATTTACCCCCATCCTGCAGTTTTTCTGCGTTTTCCACACCATGGAATCCTCACCACTATGCTCACTCTCCGTTGGAGCCCAAGTCACAGCTTACCTTTTCACATTAAATCTAAGTGTCCACTGCCAAAATGGATGCGTGTGATAAAATTAAAGTATTTCATTGGCCTTTTTTCTGGAAATAACTGGCACAAATCTCCTTTGTTGCATTAATTTTGTATCATTAAATCTATCCTGCAAGTGTCTCAACACCCACTTAGTCATTCTGGGTCCTAGCCCAGAAAGTTGACTTACATGAAATAACAATGAGGCTCTTTGACTTTCTCAACACACTGCTTTGATTAATAGGGTTTTTTTTTAATTGTATGCTTTTCTTAATTCAAGAGTCTAAAGTCATTAGCTACTAAGAACAGTTGCCACAGCTCTTTATCCTTGTACTCTCATCATTAAGACTCTAGAAATCACCTGTAAGAAGTACTCAACTTATCAATGCTTAAACTTTTGAGAAAAAAACCATCCAGAGTTCCTCACCAACCCTAAACTACCAGCAAAAGCATAGTGAATGATGATAGAGCCAGTAAGAAAGAATTGTGTTCTCATTACTTTTCAGGCAATGTAGAGTCCTGGAAAATCCTATCTTGATATCTTAAAGTCCTGTCTACTCTCAGAGCATCTACGCGCACACACACACACACACACACACACACACACACAAACACACTCCAAAACTAGGCTGTCAACATCCAACCAATGGGAGCTAAGTTAGGATGGTAAAAGACATTGTATTGTCACAGATATAGTATAGTTATTTGAGGTACATTTTGCACAGAAATAATGTTATAAAGATCATATAAACTTGGCTTATCTATTTAACTCATACCACCTTTCATAGCTAGGCCCTTTGTTTCTTGCTAGGTGAACAAATAGTCTAGTAGTTTCCAAACTGTTTTGGTCAAACAATAAGTTAAAAAAAATTATGAGCATATCCATGATATATATATATATATATATATATATATATATATATATATATATGAGTGTATATGTACACGTTTATAAGTTATATAGATATTTTACTATGATGTGAACTCATAAAAATTAAAATTAGGATAGGAAAGAAATGATACACATAGGCATTCTAATATATGCCTGCACACCTGCCAGGCTGTACATCCCCACCTCAAAGTTCTATTGATTCTATATCAAATACCATGTTCTCCCCTTTAATAGTTCCTTGTTTTGTGGGCAAAACAATATATCTGCTACTTCCAAATAGCATTTTACAATTTAAAAAGCATTTTCATATACATTATCTCAGGTAATTCTCACAAAAACACTTTCCTTGTCTGACAGAGTAGGAATTTAAGTAACATAGTGCTAAGATCAGCCAAATAGACTGTGACTAAGCTAGATTTGAAACTTAGGACTACGCTACAGATATATGACAGATTAAATGGGCTTTTATGTGCCAGTCTGGAAACCACACCACCACTTACAATATTACTTCCAAGAGAAAATGCTTTCTGAGTTCTAATTAACTGACTTGTAAAGGAAGTTTTGGAATATAACTAGATCATAAATTCAGGACTACATGTATTACATATTTCCAAATAAATGTTTTTTCATACAGGATGATCTGAGCCTTTGATTCCACCCCCTAATGCCAAAAAGTAAATCATATAAACATAAAAGCCTTCTGAGGAGTGCTGTGATGTCCATAGTCTATAAGACTGTCAACTAATGCTTAGGACAGCCTGTCTCCCTTTTATACTCCCTTTTCTTCTATATGCAATTTTGTGACCTGAAAGTAACTGACCACTTTCTTTTATCAGTGTCTAAGAATCACTAAAAAATAAAAAAACATTGACCTTATAAGCATTATACTATAGTCTTGGAAAATTCTCCTTGTCTTTCTTTTTTTTTTTATTCATATGTGCATACAATATTTGGGTCATTTCTCCCCCCTTCCCCCACCCTCTCCCTAACTCCCCCCTCCCCTCCCTCTACCCCTCATCCCCTCGCTACCTGGCAGAAACTATTTTGCCCTTATCTCTAATTTTGTTGGAGAGAGCATGAGCAATAATAGGAAGGACCAAGGGTTTTTGCTGGTTGAGATAAGGGTAGCTATACAGGGCATTGACTCGCATTGATTTCCTGTGCATGTGTGTTACCTTCTAGGTTAATTCTTCTTGATCTAACCTTTTCTCTAGTTCTTGGTCCCCTTCTCCTATTGGCCTCAGTTGCTTTAAAGTATCTACCTTAGTTTCTCTGCGTTGAGGGCAACAAATGCTAGCTAGTTTTTTAGGTGTCTTACCTATCCTCACCCCTTCCTTGTGTGCTCTCTCTTTATCATGTGATCAAAGTCCAATCCCCTTGTTGTGTTTGCCCTTGACCTAATGTCCGCATATGAGGGAGAACATACAATTTTTGGTCTTCTGGGCCGGGCTAACCTCACTCAGAATGATGTTCTCCAATTCCATCCATTTACCAGCGAATTATAACACTTCGTTCTTCTTCATAGCTGCATAAAACTCCATTGTGTATAGATACCACATTTTCTTAATCCATTCATCAGTGGTGGGGCATCTTGGCTGTTTCCATAACTTGGCTATTGTGAATAGTGCCGCAATAAACATGGGTGTGCAGGTGCCTCTGGAGTAACCTGTGTCACAGTCTTTAGGGTATATCCCCAAGAGTGGTATTGCTGGATCATATGGTAGATCAATGTTTAGCTTTTTAAGTAGCCTCCAAATTTTTTTCCAGAGTGGTTGTACTAGTTTGCATTCCCACCAGCAGTGTAAAAGGGCTAATGATGGCTATTCTAACAGGGGTGAGGTGGAATCTTAGCGTGGTTTTAATTTGCATCTCCTTTATTGCTAGAGATGGTGAGCATTTTTTCATGTGTTTTTTGGCCATTTGAATTTCTTCTTTTGAGAAAGTTGTGTTTAGTTCACTTGCCCATTTTTTATTGGTTCATTAATTTTGGGAGAATTTAGTTTTTTAAGTTCCCTATATATTCTGGTTATCAGTCCTTTGTCTGATGTGTAACTGGCAAATATTTTCTCCCACTCTGTGGGTGTTCTCTTCAGTTTAGAGACCATTTCTTTTGTTGAGCAGAAGCTTTTTAGTTTTATGAAGTCCAATTTTATCTGTGCTATCTCTTAGTTGTTGTGCTGCTGGGATTCCATTGAGAAAGTTCTTACCTATACCTATTAATTCCAGAGTATTTCCTACTCTTTCCTGTATCAACTTTAGAGTTTGTGGTCTGATATTAAGATCCTTGATCCATTCTCCTTGTCTTTCAAAGCCAAATTGTTGCAAAAGCAGGAAGAAAATGTTACAGTAAGTGGTACTTTAGGTAAGAAAGCTAACTGGAAAAACTCAAGTCTTTTTAATTTTCTCTCCTAACCAGGAAGGTGAGCCAGACATGTCTGCTGGGCTTCCTTAGTCTTCTTGAACCCTCTTTTTCTATGGACTGTCAGCATCGGTTAAATAACATTTTTGCAAAGCATTTCGCTGTTTTAAAAATGTTCATCCCCACTGACCTACAACCTATCTTCTGTGGATTCTGTTCTCAGAAAAGGATTTATCTTTTTAGAAAAGAATTTAAAATATCAAAATGTTTTACACAAAATGTACTTCTGCATAATGTTATTCATGAATGGAAAAGAAAAGGCAACCTGAATGTCTAACAGTAAGGAGATCACAGGTAAAAATGAAATATCATGCATCTGTATTAAATGGTGGCTATAAAATCCTTATAGCAGCATCAAAAACATTGCATTAATTGAAGAAAGCAAAACATAAGTTGTATGAACACTGTTATTGAAACTACACAAAAATATCATGAGAAAAAAGCAGACTAGTGGTAAATGAGCCAACATTTTGGTTATATGTAATGGAATTATTATTGGTGTCTTCTTTTTTTCTACATTTTCCAAGTTTCTCTGGTGTGGGTATATTTTTTATAGTTAAAAAAAGGTTTTTCTAAAAAATGGCATCCAATACTTTATAAAGGATTCCCATAAATCAATAAGAAAAATATGAGTAATTCTAAGCAAAACAATAGGGAAATATGAACACTTCAGAAATGGAAATCCAATTGATAGTAAAAGAAAAACATGCAATTCTCTCTAGCAATCAAAAAAATTTAAATTAAAAATCACAAACTATTCCATCATAATAATAACAAAAATTTAAGATTTATAATTTTCATTGTGAAAATGAAAAAAAACTTAAAAGTTCCAATTTTGTGTGAATATTGGAACTTTTATATCTACTAGTTGGAATAAAATTGATATAGTCCCCTTGGAGAGCCACCTGATAACAGCCAAGAAAACTGAAATATATACAAACTTTACACACATGCACATATGGGTTACTAAGAGGGTCATTGTGGCACTGCTCATAACAGTAAAAAGTTTAAAACAATCTGTATTTCATCATTGGGTAAAATGCTAACATCATAGCATGTGTCTTGCTATTTTAAGCTGTATAGCGGCATGGATCTGGCACCTTAACCTCTCTGCATACTCAAAGATATTGACTCCTCAACCCCCAGAAGCTTGGAGGCATCAGTGCTTCCAGAGACCCCTCAAAAGGAGCCATGCTTGGAAGGACTAGGGACTTTAGAGTTGGAGGTTGGCGGGGGAGGCAAGGGAAAGGGTCTTCAGCATAGCGCTTGTCTCCATGACCTACTGTTGAGGAAGAAGACCTGCCTGCTTTTGAAAATGGTCAACTCTCAAGTGCCTGCCTGTTGTTAGAGGCAATGATTGTTCCAGCCGAGGGTGCCCCCTGGCAGACAAGCCAGAACTCAGGAAGCCATCTGGGCTTGGTGGGGGGTAGGAATGCAGTTTAGCATGTTCGCAACACTAGCACTACCTTCTCAAGTCAACCCTCCACTACTGTGTGTCACTGTCACTGACCTGCTCTGTCTCCGAACATTAAAGCAGAAGCTTTAACATTCAAATTTACCATCCAAGTGACAGAAAGTTTTGGTACAAAAACTATCCCATATTTTGATCTACTAGTCCCTTGAAAATATCTTTTGATAACAAGAAGACAAAAAAAAAAAAGGCAAATCAGCCCCAAATGTGCATGGCTTGATCCTGAAACCATCCAGTCTGCATCTAGAGACATTTGGACTATGGAATGAGTGATGCTGAATCCCTCAGGTGCGGATAAGAAGCTGGCTTCCAAGTCATGCTTCCTTCAAGGCAGCTGGTGGGCTCCATTGGGAAGGATGGTGCACAGGACACTAGGTGGACAGCTGTCACAGTGATTCATAGATTTCTCTACACAGAGCAGAAGATGTTTTTAGGACCAAATGAAAGAAAACATACTCCTGTCCTGAGATTAACCTGAATTACTCACAGGTGGCTATGGCCACCTCAGAACTGTCAAGTGCAGACAGGCTCCTGATTCTTCAGAACAGTTTTTTTCTCTTTTTTAGCCTCTCTTCTTGTCTCTTAAAATGGTCCAAAGTAAACAACAGGCTGACCAAGGGCCCCATCTAAAATGAGTTGTTCACTTAAAAATGTTTCCCATCATGCATCAAAACGTACCTTTATCAGGGATGAGCTATTTATTTTAAGAGAGGCAGATTTTTTTCAATAAAGGGAAATAATTACCAGCATTAGAAAAAAATATAAACAAAAGCTACAGAGTAACTTGCAATGAAGTTTTTTGTTTTGTTTCATTTTGTTTGTTTATTGAGACAAACACTAGGTCCAAAGGCATGGATTTGAACTCGCGATCACCCTGCCTCCACCTCTTAAGTGCTGGGCTTGTAGGCATGCTCCACCATATACCTGCCTTTAATATTTAAAAAAATAAAATAAAAAGCTGATCAGGTGCAGTGGCTCACTCCTGTCATCCTAGCTACTCAGAAGGCAGAGATTGGGGGAATAATCATGGTTCAAGGCCAGCACAGACAAAAAGTTAGTGAGACTCACTAACTCAACCAATAAGCCTGATTTGGTGGTGGATACCTGTGGTTCCAACTATGTGGGAGGCTAGGGGGAGGAGGCTGTAGGCAACCCTAGACAGAAACAAGAGACTTTACCTGAAAAAAAAGCTGAACAAAAGACCTGGGGGCCTGTCACAAGTTATAGAGTGCCTGCCTAGCAAGTACAAAGCTATGATTCAAGTCCCCAGTACTGCAAAAAAGAAAAGGTTGATTTCAATTGCTAAAGCAATTCAAATGTACAAGAAATCTACTTTTGTTTATAAGACAAAATGTCACATATTTAAAGTAGCTAAGACTCACCCATATTTAACAGCTCAAGATTAGTCAGATATGGTGGTATGCACCTGTAATCCCAGATAGTTGGAAGGCAGAGGCAGGAGGATTGAGAGTTCAAGACAAGCCCAGGGAAAGTTGCTGAGACCCATCTCAAAAGCAAGATAGAAAAATACAAAATGGCAGTGGATGTGGCTCAAGTGGTGGAGCTTTCGCCAAGCTCGCATTGGGCCCTGGGTTCAATCCCCAGTACCGCAAACAAACAACAACAAAAGCAAAGTTCCACATTAAAGGAAAAGTCTTGAGCTTAATTCTCCCACTGTATGTTTGCTTCAAAGTGACATAATAAAGAATCAAATATATAAAAGAACGGGTGGGGGGAACACATGACTCAAGTGGTAGCAAGTGCATGGCCCTGAGTTCAACACCCAGTACCACCAATAAAGAATCAGAATGTAGGGGAAAAGGCAGTTAAATGACTGTGAAAAATGCATACATCCAGTACTTTACAAGAAGAGCAACTTGCATCAACCTGTCTGTACCTGTCATATATATGTGTATATAAAACCAATTAAAGTAGAGCCTTGTAAAATTGGGGGGTGGTGAATGATGGATTTGGAAGTCCATTTTTGTTGTTAGTGAAATGTACCCTTTAAATCTTTAAGTCGGCTGTTAGATAGCTTCATGAAAGAGCAGCACCTTAGAATACATGCTCAAAGAACATTCTCATTTACTTCCATGTTCCTTTTGTTAAGGACAGGTACTAGTATTTCTGTTTTGTAAAGGAAATGGGCACAAGAGAGGTGCCTCCCTAACGAAGCTAAATGTGTCTTGATGGGTAGTCCAGTATTCCCCACTGTGTAAAATTGTACCCCCTTAAAGTGTTAGCTTATCTTTACATCTTACTCAGTTTTGCCTTTTTCTCTTTTTGTATTCATAGACTGGAAAAGTAAGAAGAGCTTTCCTGCCTTTATAATTACCAAACTATTCTCAGTTTTCAATGAATTCTTTCAAAGAAAGAATGCAGTCTTTCTATACCTGATAAATATTTTCTGCTAAATAAAGTTATTAATTTAGCAGCCTCTGATAAATCCAGGTGTTATGTTGATTGCCTTTCATTTTGTGAGATGACTATTAAAATGACATCAAATATAATTTTTTTCACTTAAAAAAATGCAAGCCATATTTGTATGAGAAATATATTCCCAAATTTTATCATACACTTAAGTCTCATAATCCACGTTTCTATAGTAGATCGTCCAAGAGCCAAATGGAGATAACATCAAAAAGTATTTCAATGGGAACTATAGTTTTTAAAGTATGGCACATTGAAGTTGAAAGAAACAAGTTTTGCTTTAATATGAATTATCAGGTTAATTGCCAAATTCTCCACTTTTCCCTCTGAGCCCTAAAAGGTTTCCCACATTAAAGTTTAACTCTCTAATTTCATCTCATTCATACATCACAGTGTGTCAGGTATCCACCAACCCTGGAAATCACACCTGGACACTCACGCAGAGCTCAGCTCCATCCCAGGAGAAATTTACACATGAAGAGCCCTCTGTGTAGATGGGTAAAGTCTGCTAGAAATACACGGTAGTGAGAACACTGAAGAAGGCCAGTGGTAGAGGATGGTGGAGCAAAGGCAAGATGTACAAAACGTCTGTTTTAGGCCTCTCATTATACACATTACCTCTCATGCAGTGCTTCCAACTACCCCACGAGGTACACAGAAGTGTCCCTGTTGGACAAAGGAAGAGGAGAAGCTCAGTGTGGCGAAGTGAGCTGCCCGAGATTGCACAGTGGGACAGGGGTGCAGGTTCGAACTCTTTGAGGGGAGGACTACCCTTCAACTGAATCCCTGGGCCTAGCAAACAGCAGAGGTAAGGTAGGCATTTGTTAAATGCTCATGGAGTTGAATCTGGTTGGATCTGAATACTTGGCCCACCAACGTCAATCAGCTCAGCGCCCTCTGGAGAATGGCATCAGAAGTAAAGGGTACCAAGGAGGACCAGCCAGCCCAGTTCTAGGTAGACCGAGTTATTCCATCATTCAGGCTTTCTATAGCTCTGTTGCTCTTTTCTTCTCACCGCTACCTCTCTTCAGCCCTGGCCACCTGATCACCATGGGTTTAGTCCCAATGTAGCTGCCAGCGATGGCAGGGCCCAAAGCTGCTTGTTCCTCACTCCACTCCCCAAGGGAGTGGGTTGCCATGAAAACACTGACCTAGCTAAGGTGGCTTCTCTCCTTTAGCTATCAGGATTTAGCAGGCCCTGGAACATTCTGGTTCTCTCTGACTACATAGTTCCAAAACCCTACTGATCCGCAGATAAACATTGGAAGTGGAGTCCAGACAGTCCAACAAGTCAGAGACTCCTTACGTTGCTTTTTAGGCCTAGTGTTTGAGTCTGCTTAAAGTGTACACTTCAAATGGCTGTTAGAAATATCTATAGACATTTGTGTTCCGGGGGTGAGAGGGAAGTCACAGAGGTTTTTTAGTCACTGGTGAGTATACCACTGATAGACTGGGGAAGGGTTTCAGGAGGCAAAGACACAAAGACTGTGGAAAGAGGTGCCTGGCCATGTACCCTGTGGCAGAGCCTGAGTGCCAGCCAGCTCTCAACACAGAGTCCTGCATGGGCCTTCCCTGCTGGGAGCTTAAGGGAGGACTTTCTCAGTGCCCCTGTCTGCACTTGGGGTCCATCCAGCTTTAAAACAGCAATAATGATGACAAAAGTTACAACTACAAATACTGATTGCCAGGCACCATGAAGGTTCTTTACCTGTTCCAACACCCATTGAAGCTGTTACTTCCTCTGTTTTGCAGATGAGAATATGGGGGGTTTTTGAGACAGGGGCTCACTATATATCCCAGGCTGGCCTTGAACTCAGGATCCTCCTGTCTCAGCCTTCTGAATGCTGGATTACAGGTATGCATCACCATGCCTAGTGAGATGGGGGCTTAGTGGCCTCTCTAAGCCTTGGCCAGTGAGCCAGCTGCCAATCTCCATCACATCCACCACGCAGCCAGCCCACATATCTCCCTGACTCTCAAGAGAGAGACCCCAGTCCCCCACCATAAGCTGATCATCTTTCTAGCTTTTGCTACCAATAGAAAGCCACTCAGACTCCAAAGCTTCCTAATTCTCTCCCCAGCACCACCACCTACGCAGGATTAATACACACCCATCACTCTGCTGTGGGTACAGTTTCTAGACCAAGAATTTCTTAAGTTTTTATACAACATAGTGAGAAGAAAAGGTTTAAATTCTGAGTGAGGCCAGGTTCAGTGGCTCACAGCTATAATTCCAGCTACTGGGGAGACATAGGTAAGAGGATCTTGGTTCAAGGCTGGCCCCAGGCAAAAAGACAGACCCTACCTGAAAAATAGCTAAAGCAGAAAGGGGCATGGCACGAGTGGTAGAGCACCTGCTTAGCAAGTGTGCAGCCCTGAGTTCAAACCCCAGCGCCAAAAAAACCACAAACAAACAAATAAATCAATCCTGAGTGACGTCAGAAACTGACTCACCTTCTCTCCCCAACCTGGACCAAAACTAGCTAATGTGGTTCTCCAGAGACACTTCCCTTGTTTTCAGCAAAAGTCAGAGTAAGCCCCTCATCTTCTTTTTGGTTTTTATTTTTCCTTCTCATGGTACTGAGGATTGAACTCAGGGCCTTGTACATGCTAGGCCTCTACCACTTGAGCTACATCCCCAGCCCACCTCAACTCTTCTAATAAGCTGTCTGCATTTGGTGTCTTTGCCTCAGGTCTACCTGGTCACCAAGATGAATACCAAGGTGTGGACTAGAAGGTACAGTTAGGAGAGATGAAATCCCAAGCAGACCTGAGCCTAAGCCACTGTGTAGAAATGTAGCCCACAAACACAGCCAAAAAGTGCCTTTAAGGCCCTACCACTGCCCAAAATATTTCACAACTCCTAGAAATACACATCTGGAAATACCCTTCGAAAAATTCTAACCTGACTTGTCATTTTATACTGAGTAACTAAGGCTTCAAGAGCAATCTGACCGTTTTTCCAACACCAGCACTCTCACAGTAAGCATACAGAAGGACTTGAATTCGAGTCTGCAATACTCTTAATTGAAAGTCCACACTTCCTGTGCTACATACGCAGCTTCCTCTGATTTTATCATTTTAGCCATTAATGCATTCACATGTGATACTGCCCTGAATAGCAGAAAGAGGAACATAAAGTGACACAAGATTGGTGGAATGTCAGCTGCAGGAAGGCCCTTGCAAACCTACATTACTAAGGAAATTGAGGAACAGAATATGAAATGCCTTCCTAGTAAAATCCTGAGAGCTGATGGACTGGCAGGGTTAGAACTCCAGTCTGTAGACCCCAGCACAGAGCTTCTTCATGACACCCTGACAGAAAACTGCAGAGCTCTGGTCATTTGGTCTCGTTTCCTTAAGTTACTAATTGCCCTGGTATTTCTTATTTCTCCTATAGTTAGACAGTTCAGCTATGACATTTTCTGGATTTGAGGTGCTCTATGGAAAAAAAAAAAGACCACTCAGTCAAAAATCACAGATTAATTTTTTTAAGCAACCACACAGTAGAGTACCTGCCTAGCAAGGACGAAACCCTGAGTTCAAACCCCAGTACTGACAAAAGAAGGAAAAAGAAAAGCAACCACATTTCCAGCCATTTCAGGCTGGGCAATCAAAACTGGCTGATGCTGAAATGGAGCCAAAAGACCCTGGGAGCAGCGTAGCAGCCCGGAATGCCAGCTTCTGCCTCTGAGCCTTGCCTCCTCACCCTCAGCTTTCACAGACCTCTTCCACATCAGAAACCACAGGGCAGGAGAGGGGGATGGGTTTTGTTTTCTGTACAATAAAGATTTCAAAAGGCTGAGGAATGAAACTTCTATACCTTATTCTGCAGGCGTTCATTTCTTAATATTTTTTAAGAAATATGTAAACAAACAAAAAATTGCAAATGTCCACAAAGCCCCCTTGTGGAAGTATATTTAACAACCAGTTCAGGGGCTTGAGTTTAGGAAAGGGAAAGATTTAGAATCTACGCTATTTTAGGCTCCTTGCAGGCAAATATTCACAGGTCTCTGACTTTGGAAGCCAAACCACTTGCCCCCGGGACTGTCATTGTATGAGAGAATCCTTTTTCTGTTCCTTGTGGCCACCAAGAAGCAAGCCCCATCATAAATCTCTGCAGATATCAACACATTTTTATTCTACACATCTTTTATCTGTCTTTTTATCAGAGGAAAAAAATCAAGCAGCATAATTTGGTTTACCTTTTTTTTTTACATCTATATATAACTTTTAAGAAGAAAATACCTTTGTATCTGCCAAGACAACAGAATCTTTTGAACTAATAAAAGACACACAGGTTCCAAGGAGTCAGTTTTTCCTATGGAAGAGTTTTCATTTCCTTGTAGGAAAAATGAACAATTAAGCAGCCTCCGAGGAAGATGCATCAAAGACCACATTGAGATGGAAATGAAATAAAATGCTGCATGCTCTATATTTTTTTTTAATTCAAAGAAAAACTTTTTTGACTTTCATCATGTGCATGTGGCCATTAATTTCAATGTCATATTATGGGTTTTGGCTGAACAGACAGTATGTATGTATGTATGTAAGCAAACAAAACAAATGCATTTTGTATTCAAATTTATACAACTCTATACATTTTTATGCTGTTATTTGAAAATTAATTTTGACTTAGGCCTCAGAGACAGCAAATGTTGTCAGGATTTGAGGGCTACCTGAAAAGCCTTAGGGACAGCATTACTCTTATGCATAAGAAACAGCAAAATAAAATAAAAATAAATGAATTTCCAAATACGTCATGGTTAATCCCTTGAGCTGACCTACAAATGAATTATGGAGGTTTTGCTACAGAACTGAGTAGATCTGGTGATTTCACTGAGAGATTTATCTTATTTTCCAACTTATTTTCATATCTTATTTCCTTTTCTTTTAGAATTAGACTGTAAATAAAAGGGCTTAGCTTGAATGAAGCTCCCTTTCTCGAAACCCATATTGGATTGATAAATTAAAATGGTGAGATGAGTTTTGTGTGACCCATCCTCAAGGATTTGGGAAATTTAGTAGATGCAAAACAAGGCATTAATTTGGAGAGGCCTAGCTACTTACAATGCTTAGTATTCTGACAATGATGAATGGCACCATTCCAAGCAAATGGTAATTTCACTTTTTGTGACAGTACTTTAGAGCAAAACCGACTTTCTTCACACAAAGAATTTGCAATCCTATTGAACAGAGGCAGTACCTGAATATCAGAAATCCTTCATTGTTTAAGTATCATCTGATATTCTTGATTGGCTTCAGACTGAAAGTTGGAGTTGAATTAGGGAGAACGGAGGTTAAGTCCTAACCTTGAAAGACTTAGCAGCCATTGAAAACACTGCCTTTGGGCACGTATTGGCCTGTATTTATCAAAAAAAAAAACTTTTCAATTCAATGAGGGGAGAGAGAAAACACAAAACTTGTCACATTCATCAAGTGAAGCCACTGGAAAGACATCTACAGAACACCCAAAATGCAAAATCTTTCCAAAGCGCTGATAGAAATGGTAATTGAATGGGTTCAGGAATAATACAGCCAAAGCAGGGGTAAGGCAGAATATCGCTAAGAAATCAAGGTCAAAAGAAAAGAGCAGACCCTTTTTAACTTGCGAAAAACTTACACTTGGCCTTTGTACTCAGGGAAAAATATACCTGTTGCTACTCATAATTTATGTCCTCACAAAGACCTCTCAAAAAGAACCTTTGGACATAAAAAGCATTAAAGACTCTTCGTCTCCTTGAAGCCCCTAAGAAAGCTTTACCTCAATATTGGCTCCATCAAAGTATGTTTTCCAGAAACACATGAAAAAGAAAGAGAGAAGGAAAAAGAAAAAGTAAAAGAAGTTATTCTTTAAAAAGAACAGCTAAAGCAGAAACTACCTTTCTCCCTCTAAACCCAGTCTTTTCTGCAGGGAAGGTAGACCTGGGGGTAAAAATACTCTTAACTAAACTCTTCCATGAGGGACTGAAACAAACCAGACTCTGAGAGGACTGGCAGAGAACATGGTCATTGTCTCCCCAAGGAAAAATGGGCCAGATGAGTCACTAAATCTTCCTGCCGTCCTTGCTAATGAGCTAATCGGGATAGAGCCAAATGAAACTTGTAAACAGATGTGCCGTCTGGGGATGCAGCGTGGTCCTGTTGTTATCTTACACAAACACCTCCTCTCTGGACTTGGAAGGCTCTTGGCACAGCAGAGAGCAGCGGAGAGCTGATATTCTGGGCTGCATCCAGCTAGAAAAGGAAGGGGACCCGTGAGGTGGTGAGCACTTACATGGCTGAGCTGTTCGGATGCAGGTGTCTCCTTGCTGACAAGGACATTTGAGCAGTTAGGGAAATAGTCCTCAAAAGACAGTATCTGGAACCCCTCCTCTTCATCCCCTGGGCACACCTACAATACCTCTTTGGAGAGGGTTCCCTTCAGAGTTAAAAAAAAAAAATCCAATGCTCACCCTAGCCTTTCCCTCTAAACTGTACACATTTACTGACATGCAAGAAAAGACGGCAATATTTGTGAATTTACAAAATTCTGAGGTGCCTATATTCCCATTTATATTATTCCGGGAATTCAACTTTTCACATCAGAGTTCTACAGTGATGTAAAGAAGGGAGATGGAGTTTATGATTTGTGCTGACAAAGCCACATCATATTTTAGGGAGATGACATTGCTATTGATGGCTCTTTCTAATCTAGTCCCAGTAATATGCTTATGTGTGTGTTTTCCCCTGGCACCCAAAGAACAACCTCAGACTCCTAAAACAGTATGTCATTTCTTTCCACAAATCTCATGTGCACATACATTATTATTATTCAACATTTATTAAGTACCAACAGTATGCTAGGCACAGTAGACATAGGGGGCCATAAAAACATATTTAACGCATCAAAAACTACAATATAAAAAGACGCTGTGTTTGTGACAGATGATAATAAAAATCTTTGCAATTCATAGTTCAAGATGAAATGCACCCCAGGTTCCACAGAAGTCTTGGTACAGCTGGCATATCAAAAAAAAGGTATTAGAATTTTATCAGCTGGAATAAGGGAGATTATGCATACTTTGCACTAAACATGATCTTCCCCCAACTTCCTCCACATTCTGCAGCAAAGCAAATTCTCTAACAGCAGGTCATTAATTACTTATCTAATTAAATCTCTACACTCTACATCATCTCCAATCATAATGGGATATGGTCTGAATGAAGCACAATGATAGGCATTTAAAATGCACAACAGTGAGGTACACAGTTATTTCACTGAAACTTGGAAAGATTAAGTGATTCATCCACGGTCCACACTCAGCATTTCATTATGTGTTTTCCTAAAGTTGCATCAAACACCTGCACAACACACAACTGAAAATTGATAAATGTCACCCATAGGTTTGTAGATTTGAAGTGAAAATAATATCAAATAATCAATATGTACATTGTGTGACACAGCAATTAGCCTGGCAAAGATAGAGTACATGATAAGGGTCTCCACTTCCTCACTGGATGATGCTGCTGTCATGGTTTACTGTAGGGTTAAGAGCCTAAACTCTGGAGCCAGATCTTCTGGGTTTGAATCCCGCCTGTTGCAGTCACTTTTAAGCTGTGTGATCCTAAGCAAGTTAATTAACATTTCTCATCTGTTAAAAAGCTGTGACAAAAATAATGGTATCCTATTTCACAGTTATTGTGGGTTATTAAGTTAATGCACAGAGAAAGTTTAGCGCAGAGCCAGCAGAGAGTAAAGTGCTTAGGAAGCCACTGTTTCATCAGAGCCCTAGCACTGAGAAGCACACATATGTAAAGACAATGTTACTGATGCTTCATCAGTAAACCGCGGGCTGAAAGTTGCTTTAAAATGAGGAAAATAGGTTTACACTAGCCATCTGACTCTTCTTCCCTTCAACTCCTCATGAACTTACTTGAACCTACCAAGACAATCAGCTCAGACCCCACAAAGGTGGCTTTTCCATGAGTCACTCCACTGGTCACGAAACAAAGGGTTTGAAGGCTAACAAAAGACCTGGCCCACAGTGCTAAGACACTTGGGAGGTGGTATGAATGAAGAAAGAAAGAATGAATGAATGATGAGACAGTGCTTAGAAGCTCAAAGAATACAACTGAGCGTTCAGTTATAGGTTCAGGATCTTCCTTAGAAGTGTGCAACTCTCAACAGTGTGCAATCCAATTTGCATCTCTCCCTATCCCTCCCCATTCTGCTGTACATCTTCTGGAAACTTACTCCTTATTATTGGTTCTACACAACTCCTAGAAGAGATGGGGAAGTAAACTCAAAATCAGTTAATAGGGCTCATTATTCACTAACCAAGTAATAGTTTTAGTTGGAAAAAAAGCCAAAGTAATGACTACATTAAGGTTTTTGAATTATTAGCTATATCAAGTGATCCTCCATTCCTCAGTCAAAATAGGATGAAGACATAGGAAAGCAATCAGAACTCATGTATGTACTAAGTAAAAACGATGTTGTTTTCTAATCCAGTGTTTATTATTATAAGAATTAGATAATCAACTGCTATAAATTAATAACAGCCTAAGCCATAAGTCTTGTCCATTAATAAGTATAAAATAATTGCTTTGGACAATTTAAAGGGGTATGATATGAATTTGAATTCACAAAAATGTAACTTTTTAAAATTATTTTACTGTTATATTTCCCTTAAGCTCAGTTTTCCAATGGGAATTAAAACCCCATCAGGACTTCCTCAGAGATACAATTCTTGATACTTTTCTTAGGAAAATTACCGTGGAGCACTGAGTGTTTTCTAGACTTAAACACCTTTCTAAACAACCTCCCACATCCTCCCTCAGAGATATGGCCTCCTTTCTGTGGCTCTAAGCTTCAATGTGCTGCCATTTAACTACACACAGACTAATAAAGCAAGACATATTTAAAAGCAATTTTGTAACTTGTACATACAAACTCAAGCCAGTGATGATGAAATGCTGCTAAAATTATCCTTATCCAGTAAAATTTATTGCAGTGATGAAAATCTTGACATCTATTCCAAAGTTCAAATTAAACTTGAGCAGAATACAGTAGCCTGAGTTAAACCAAAGTAAATAAGCAATTATTTATAGTAATTATGTGTGTGTGTGTGTTGCTTGTATTTAATTTTTCAGAAGAAGTCAGAGAGCCCACATTGTGGGGACAGCTGAATTAATTACGAGCATAACAAAAGGGGATATTCTTCAGTGATCCCAGCGTGTCACTTTGAATTTATCCATCTGCCTAATACCCACCTGTCTACTTGCTCTTTCATTTCACCATGTTATGGCATCAACATTAACTTTCGGATTTGGGTAAAACCATTGCCATTTCCCAAACTATTTGCCTCCTAATAAACACAGCCTGAAAGGGAAGTGTTAAAAGCTGCAGCAATATTTTTCCCATAATGTTTGATACAAATCCCAGCTGCATGACATTGTATGTTAATAAGCATTATTTAATTAATAGATGAAGAAGCCTTTTGAGCTGCTCTGGCAGATTTTGAACTTGATCTTCCATCATTTGATGTCACGCAAGACCAGATAAATGACAAGTCTTTCGAGAGTCCACAGAGCCCCTTCAGAACAGCTGCACAGACGTCCCCCTTCCTTACAGCAGGTTTCTCACTTAAGAAAAAAACACGCTTCATTACATTGCCTCTTACTTGAGCTGCAAGGGTCTATTCAAGGAAGATAAGCCTCTTAGAAATGAAGTAGCGTTGAATTTAGGTTTTGAGTGACAGCAGGAAGATTTATCCATTCAACAGACAATACCGCTTTCTCTGCATTAATCTAGGAGGCGGACAATGATCTGTTTTTTAGGCCTCATCTCATCTCTTTCCCACAGCAGAAGGTGATTAGAGTTAGGAAACAGGGACTGTGAAAGAAAACTTGAGCGCTATCTCTCTAGCCCTCCTGTTTCCTGAAAGGGTAAGGGGGAGCCCCTAGGCCAAGGGCATCAATCACAGATTCACAAGGATTGGATGCCTCACCATTGGGAAAACGAGAGGCCACAGGTAAAGGAGTGAGCCCCAGAAACCAAGGAGTAAACTATTGTTAGCTTCCCAAAGAGAGAAGAAAGCACGAAGTAGTCCTTCATAAGTGAAAGCCCTTGAATTCCTCCTGGCCTGGCCCAGTTAAAAACTGCTGGGAATCTTTCTTGGCTCAACACGTTATTTTACCACCCATCCACAGGTTAAGGTTCAGGGAAACCCCAGATTAGCTATTTCATCTCATCTTTTATAGCAGATTTTTGTAGAAGCCTAATTATTCATTTGAACTGTTTCTCTCAGCCAAGCACTGAGCACAGAGCACACTGAGCAACTCACAAAATGCTAGCAGCCCATGAGGATATTTAAGCTAGAGTCCAGCAAGCAGCAGAATCCCACTTTACAGGCAATATCTGGTACTATCCTTAGTTGGAAGGCTTGCCATTTTATTAGTGGAATATTTGCTTATACTTTGTGGTGCATAACTCCATTAATGAGCCCTAGAGTGAGTATGGAGGTTTAACACAATACTTTTAGGGTGGGACATGCATATTTTTGTTTGAGATGCAGACACAAGACTGTTGTTGCCACGTAACAATATCCAGGGATGCCTTCTGTGGGCCACTCAGGATCACTTCTTTTTCCTTAGCTCACCATGAAGACACATACCAAATATCTAAAAATAAATATGTAAGTAAATGCTCATCTCCAGTTCTCTCCAAGTAGCCCTGCATCAAAATAATTGAAGGTGCTTAAAAAGAGTTAGAAACAAGATTTTGGCAAACAAGTGTGACACAAAATAGTTTTATATGGTACTTATTTTCCTAGAAAGGCAGTTCATGGAAGCTGAAGAAACTCTCTTTCAAGTGTGAGTAATTAATTTAGTAAGCAAGTAAGCAAAAAGTCACAGACATTATCACAGAATTAAATCAAGTTGCCCCAAATGACTCCTACATGTGACAGCAGATTGTGTGCTCTCTAGAAATCAATATAGAGTCATCACATTTTGACATTTCCTATTGTTAAATTGTATTTTTTTTGTTTTTGCAAAATGTCATATTGACAGCTAGAGACTTCTTGACATTCACCTCATGAGATACTAGAAATATCTGTTCGTCAATCTTAAAGCTACTGAGCAGTCAAATATGGTGGTGACAAGATGTAATCCATGTTTCAAGTCCCCTAGGAACCCAGAACCAACACCAACACCAAAATGTAGCCTACAAAAGGTTCTGGACGGAAAAGCCCAGCACTTAGACCCTTTGGAATTCCCACGTAGCATAATCGCACAGACACAGTGTGCTCTGAGTAGATGTTCTTCAGAAGGGCAGTGACGGTTCAAAACAAAACAAAAAACACCCAAGCTGTTATCCTCGTATTGTCCAATTGAGTCTGAGGAAAATGGCTTTATTCTTATTATCTCTGGGCCTCAAGGTCCTTAAAACCCACCCTATAGCACTGTTATAGATAATTTGGTCTCTACCTACTGTTTACATATCAATTGACCTCCCAAGTGGAGGGAAAAAAATTGAATCTTGCGTAGTGGGCTTAATCAGCATTTACCCTGATCATCTTACTTTCTTCTGTCTTTCTTTCTTTCTTTCTTTCTTTCTTTCTGACTTTCTACCTTTTTTTTTTCCTTTTTAATTACAGAAGACTCCTGTTTTAGAGAAACCCCTAATTGCTTCATTTTGAGATGTTATGTTTAACCTCAGGAAATGGTGTTATAAGACCTGGCAAACAGCTTTCTGGTTGTTTCAATCAGTACCAGATTAGGAGGTCCAGCCGGGTAAGAACCCTATTCATTTTCTTGCCCTGTCATCTTGATCTTATTTGAATGTCTGGGGAGCTGGAGGTGCTTAGCCAGCCCTGGGCTTCAGGAATGGGGGGTGGGAGTACCAGGGAGAGCTATGCGATGTGTCGGAGACACTGAAAGTTTTCATTTTGACTCCTTAATGAGAGCGACCTTTGACACAGGCTGATGAGTTCCATGCCTGTCCTGGTGTGCTTTTTGAACACATTTGACACTGGTCACAGGTCTGACAGGGATATGACTAATGAAGTCGTGCTATAAAAATAATGGGCTGCAATTGCAAGTCATTTGCATGAAACCAAACTCCTTAAAAACTTGTCTCTGTTCACTTTCTGTTTTCTAAATGAGTCAATAATATGAATCAGATGGCTTGAAGGGAATCGACTCCCAAATATTCCATCTATAAGTTTGGTAAATGAGTTGGCATTTGGTGCAATTTTTGTTGCCTCGAGGCCTGGTTTAAATTGGACCGTAGTTACTAAATTGCTTGGGTGATCGCAGAATGTGTAGGATAATACATAATACCTTGTTTTTCTTAAGCATTTCGTGAGAGAGCTTCTTGTGAGGTCAAGGGACCCAGACAGCTCTTTGCAAAGACTATCAACTGAGAGTAAACCAAGAAGAAATGGGAGGAAGTGGGGGCGGGGGGGGGGAGGCAGGGGAGAGTGGTAGAGAGTTGCAGAGTAAAAACATAAAAAAGAGTAAAAGTAAAAGGAAGAAACAAAACACATCAAAAAACAGGTGGTGACATGAGTCAGTATCCAAAAACATGAAAGAGGAAGCATAGGAAAAAGAAGGAAAGGGAGGAAATAGTAAAATGAATGCAGAGGGGTTAGAGAAATGGGGAAATGGAAAATAGAAGAACACGCTTAAAGACAGAACCCTAAAACAAGAAATATGGTGTACAGTCCTCCTCAGATAGTGCCTGGCATCCACTAAGCAAAAGCTTAGACTTAGAGAAGCCCACGCACAAGGGTCAACTCTTCCCTTCCTTTTACTGAATGACCCAGCCAAAGATCTTAAATGTTTCATCCCTTCTCCTCAAAACACCTCTATCGTGAACCCAACTTCATTTGACCAATTGCATCATGAAGGAGGAGCCCTACTGTGCAAGTTCCTTTCTAGAACCTTCCTCTGGTGTGGCTTGTCACTGATGATGTAAACACTTGGGATTACCTTTATAATTTGTCCATTTCAGCACATCTAGTTGGGATTTCATTTTGCTTGCCTGGTGTATATGACAAAATTAAATATCACTTGTCCCTAAACTTAAATTTAAAAAATACAAATGATTTACAGATACACACACAAATGTCAAGAACGAATGAGTAAAACAAGGACTGCTTGGCACAGAAGAAAGTGAACACGCAAGCTTGAGGAGGAATTGGCTTGCTCTGTGACCCTGAGACATTTTCTTAATCTCACAGAACCCAAGTTTCTTCAATCACAAAGGAAGGATACAAAGGTTATGTTTTATAAAGTTCCAGCAAAGTACCTGGTATATACAATGAGTAGATAGAATGCACGGATGAGTGAATAAACACAGCAAGAGGAGTAATTCTGTCTTTTGTGCCTACCCTCCAAGAAAGAATTTTTCATCTTCCACTTCTACGTAAAGAAGTCAGTAATTCTACCAATACCCCTCAGAAACTCTGAACGCAATGCATAGAAATTACATGTACTCCATCAACTAGCCTCAGTATATCCAATGGAGGTATACATTCCACCCCACAAACCTGAATCCTGACAACTGACAACTGACACATGTTGTGCTCTCTCCCACCTCTTTCCCTCTCTCCTATCTCTCTCACCTCTCTTCCTTTCTCCCTTTCTCCCTATCTCCCACCTCTCCCACTTCTCTCCCTCTCCCCCTCCTGTCTCTCTCCCTCTTTCCCTCACCCCTTCTCCCCTCTCTCCCTGCCTCCATCTTTCCCCACATTTACATCCTAGGATCAATGCATACCAGACCAATCTCCCATATTTAGTCCTTCTAAAGATGAACAATCTAAAGATAATTTATCACTTAATAGTCATTCAAGGTTAGTAATAGCTATGATTGATGTTTGACAAATATTTAATTGTGATCTAATTCTCATAAATTGATAGATCATGATTACTTTTCTGACCATCCCAGCTCCATTATTCTAGATACACATGCATCTACTCTGTGAATTCATGATCAGGGAATATAATTTATTTATCTTAATGCAGCTCCTGAGTCCATAAGTAGGTCTTGTGATTGGTTACTGAAATGAAGAGGTAGAAGACAGATTCATTCTAGAAGAATGAGTCTAGAAGTTGGTTTTGTCAAAGCTAACATTAGCTAAAGATTACATAAAAGAAGCTCATGAAGCTTGGCATTACATTCACATTTTAAACATTTTGGGGGGCAGTACTAGGATTTGAACTCAAGGCCTCATGCTTGCTAGGCAGAAGCTATACCACTTGAACTAAACCACCAGCCCCTGTAGTTTTCTTTTTAAAAAAAAAAACAGATTTTTGTATGCTCACATTTTAAAGATTGAAGACCCTGAAAATGAACAGCACCAAAAAGCATTTAGAGAATGAAAAACAGACCCTAAGAGGAAAAGACCAAACAAATCCTAGTTATTTCACCTGAAGAAGTGACAAAGAATCAAGCGTAAAAAGATTTTAAGAGAACAGTGCAGACCCATTGTCCTCCATTTATTTCCACAGATTATCAAGTAAGATTGGGGGGCAGAGCATGGATAGAACATAAAGAACATCTTCCAACAGTAATAAATATGAGAATGTTATTAAGTACTGGAAGAGACAGCCAATAGAGGCTATGGATTAGAGTCTTACAAATCTTTTAAAAATAGGAGCAAGGACATCTGTCTTAGATGGTTTGTGTCTTTACCTGCCTGGAGGCCAAATACTGAATCATTACCAAATGTGTGGTTCTATTATCCTAGAGATTGATGTCATTACCTCTGAAGTTTAAAGCAGGGGAATGGCGCAGGAGATTGAATAATATGGAATGGAAGATTTAAAGACTGAAGGGGATGATGATAGAATATCAGTCTGATATCAAACTTCTCCAAAACGCCTCAGAAAATGATGCCATAAAAAATAAGTTTGTTTATGTGCTCTTTTGCTTTTGATTTTTGCATATATTTGGCTTATTTCCTTTATTAAACCTCATGCTCCTTGAGGGCAAGAGGCGTATACATTCATCTTAGTGTCCTCCCTCCCTCCCTTTCTACCCTACCTGTGATCTCTAACACTCTAACACCAGGGTTGAGAACCAGGTATTAATCAGTGCTTCAGACTGGATTGGTGTCTGGATCAGAGAGGTTGTTAACTATTTTGAACATCATTCCTACCCAAACCTTCTTAAAAGCTGGATCTAGGTCAGGCATGGTGGCTCAGGCCTCTTAGGAGGTAGAGATTGGGAGAATCATGCTTCTAAGCCAGCCCATACAATTATTTAGTGAAGCCTCATCTCAGCAAATAAACTAGGTGTGGTGGTGTACACCTGCTATCTCAGCTACATGGGAGGCTAGGTGGGAAAATGGCAGTCTGAGGCCAGTCCTGGGGGAAAAAGGCAGACCCTGCCCAAAGCAAACAGACCTGGATCTTCATAAGGAGTTTTATCTGCTTTGTTCAGAAATAGCACTGACAGTAGTTTGTGTTTGACACTTTATAAATATTGGCTGAATGAATGATATTCATCATTTATTGTTGGCTGCTATGTAGGAGAAACAATTTTTTTAAATCTCTCAAATAGGAAAAATGTTAGGTGACTCTGTATCCCTGGATTAATATTCATTAATTAATATCTATTAATATTAATTCTCTCTGTGGCACTCTACCACTTGAGCCATTTTCCCAGTCCTTTTTGCTTTTTAGTTTGTTTTTTGATAGGGTGTTGTGTTTTGCCCTGACAAGTCTAAGACCTCGATCCTCCTACCTTGGCCTCCCGAGTAGCTGGACTACAGGTGAGGGCCACATCAGGCTTGTTTTTGAGAAAGGGTCTCAAAACTTTTTGCCTGGGTTGTCCTAGAACTTCAATCCTCCTATCTCCATGAGTATCTGGGATTACAGGCATGTCACACCATGCCTGGCCCCTATTCTCATTTTTTCCTCTTGTCTGCCTACCATGTTCTTATGCAAGACGTTGTGTAGACCCAACTAGCAAGTTGCACCATTGTGTTTCAAAAGAGAGAAAATGTTTAGGATCAATAGCCCCATGTAGAATAATTAATTCACTCCCTGTTTTTTGTCTTCTAAATATCTGTCTAGTCAGTAAGTGGCCTTAAATCTACACTGCTCAAGTCATTTCTCTACAAGAAAACAGAATCCAAATGCTTCTGCCCCCCCCCCCCACCCAGGAAGGCAGCATGAAAGTCATAGAATTTCATTAAGGTAAGAGTCAATCTAAAACTTTCTGACACCATAAACCACCCTGTGCATCTGAATTTTCCCTTTTATTTTCCCCCACACCTTTATATTTTAAGCATCTAAAGGCAAAAACTAGTTTTCCACCTAGTTAGCATAATTTATTTATTACCTTGGGCATAGATTTGCAATGTAATGTAAATAACAATACTATTTTGCATGGGTATTGTACCTCTGGAAACTCTTTACTGACATTAATTTTCACAACCCTCCTTAAGGAATAGGTGAACACTGATATTAAGGCTCAGGCTAATGAAATCCAGCTTGAAGAAGAACATATTTGCAAGAAAGTTTTAATTTACCATTTGTCAGTTCAGTGTTATATTGGCATCTATTTGTATTTTACTAGCTTCCAAAAAAAAAAAGAAAAAAAGCACTTGCCTTTGTAATATCCCCTAGGATGGTATATAATTTCGATTTAGATTCTTCTCGAGCTAGAAAGCTGAATTCTCTGTTTATTTATTATTTGTTTTAATAGATGCCTATGTCTATATGAGACCAACTGTTAGTCTTGCCAGATACAGACAAAGCTTAGTCTGAATTATGCAGTCTGCTCAGTTCTTGGCAGTACAACTCTCTGCCCGTGTCCTGGTTTTTAGAAATGGCTTCCCAGTGATGAGGTACCAGAAGGTGTTGTTGCCATCATCCATCATTGCAGTAGCAGTAGGAGAAGTCATCACAGTTGTAGTAGTAAGTCACTTTTATTGAGGAGTAGGAGCCAGTTTCTGTTCTAAGCACCTTCCTCGAATTAACTCACTTCACTTTCACACCAACCTCATAAGCGCAATTATTATCCCCTTCTTTACAGATATGGGAACTGGGCAAAAGGAGCCAAAATAATTGCCCAGAGACTCATCGCTAGTAAAAGGTAGAGTTAGCATTCCAAACCAAATGGTCTGGTTCCACAGTCCATTATTTATTGAGCATCGAGTGTTTTCAGGCACTTCACAATGCTTCAAATGCTCAAAATTTCCTACAACAGGGAAGTAGTCATTCTATGTTTTGATTCAGCAATGTTTACTCAAAAGCTTGGAATTGCCCAAATTTTTTTGATAATCATTTCTCATTCTTAAAACAGTAAGTACTAAAAAATAATAAATAAATAAATAAACAGTAATACAGATTTGTTGCCATTGTTACATATGACATGGCTTCTCTCGAAGGCATGGTGGCTCTTTATCACACATAAACCCACAAGGGGCACGCGCACACACACACATATGCATGCATACACACGCGCGCGCACACACGCACACATGCACACACGCGCGCGCACATGCACACATGCGCACATGCACACGCGCACATGCACACGCGCACATGCACACACACGCGCGCACATGCACACACGCGCGCACCCATGCACACACGCGCACATGCACACACACACGCACACATGCACACGCGCACATGCACACACACGCGCGCACATGCACACACATGCACACACGCACGCGCACACACGCACACGCGCGCACATGCACACGCACGCACACACACGCACACACACACACACATGCACACACACACATATGCATGCATACACACGCGCGCGCACACACGCACACATGCACACACGCGCGCGCACATGCACACATGCGCACATGCACACACACATGCACACACACGCACACATGCACACGCGCGCACATGCACACACATGCACACACGCGCGCACCCATGCACACACGCGCACATGCACACACACACGCACACATGCACACGCGCACATGCACACACACGCGCGCACATGCACACACGCACGCGCACACACGCACACGCGCGCACATGCACACGCACACACGCACGCACACACACACACACACACATGCACACACACACGCGCCCACATTACTATAGAACTGGCAAATTAAACAATTGGTCATGAGGTTAGGGAATTCAGTCAAGCCAGGTTTTTGGCAACTTGCTGAATAAAAAGGGAGAGGAGATGCAAATATCTTAGAGGACTTAATTTTTTACTTTTTAATTTTCTGTACTAGAGTCATGAAAATAACTCTAGAACCTATAAAAATCTTTAACAGGAAAGAGGTAAGGACCAAAGATACAGCTTCAAATGGCATAGTA